>NW_010274253.1:0-12621 GCF_000690775.1 Eurypyga helias | reverse complement strand
GTGTTAGATGATTTTGTGACACCATTAAGCACATAAATACTTTTAAGGTCTTTGATAAGGAAACTTTCTTCATGTACCCCTAATGGGAATGTTCCAGCAGGACATTGCCAACAGGAATGTTTGTCTGGGGGAATGTGGGGGAGAGAGATTTAGTGCATACATCTCTCTTACTTTTCCCAGTTTCATGATGCTATAACACAGTATATTAAATTATGATATTACCTTAAGGAGAAAAAGACATCTTATGATTGAAATCCTCCAAGTCTAGCTGGCTATGCAACAGCAAATAAATTAAAGCCTATTAGGAAGCCTAAAGAACAGGACAGACCAAAACTGAACACACTAAAAATTACAGGCACCTCTGGAATTGTCCTGGCCTAAAAGTCTAGAACTGAAACACATTCAGCGAATCTGCAAAATTTCGTAGTTGCTTAGTTAGAGAAGATATGTAGGAGATGTACAAGGAAGTTTCCTAAGACACTCACCGTTCTGTCCGACCAAACTGATGCCTCCACTCCTCACAGTACAACAGAAAAACCTCAGGGAGTTTAAAAGATACTTTACTTGGGCAGATTTTAAGCTTTTGCCCCCGGTCATATTTGTGATGGATGTTTATCTAGGTGGCAAGAACACCAGATTTAAGTGAGTAAAACTTGGGAATCAAATCAGAGAGTGGACAGAAGTAGATAAGCTGTGTCTGAATGCATCCATCTGGAGATGGATGAACCTTTCTGCGAAAGGAGATTTCTCTGTGACTGGCTGAAGTGCCATGATTATGGATCAGTTAGGTTCCGTATGGACAGCTAGCATTTCTAAAAAATCACTAAGTACATGCCATGTTAGACAACAGCAGTGCCTTTGTGTTCAAAAAGACATGCAGAGAACAGGGATGAGTGGCTTCAAGGAAGGGAAGTCAGGAGGACAAGTTCTGCAGCCTGCTGATAAAGGAATTTCTCAGGAAGCAATGATTCAGGCTTCATAAGAATTGCCCTAATTGTGTAGTGATGTCCGTGTGTCTGTCTCCCTCCACACCTGTCCACAGCGAGTGAGATGGGAAGAGACAGTTATGCCACGGCATCGGTGCCTGCCTGCCCATGGCTGCATCACCTCATGCCTCTCCAAATGGTGTTCTGGGAAGGTACCAGCCATTCGAGACAGGGACAGATGAGCAGGTGATGTGTCTGGTTTTTGTATGTTTTACAGCTGGTACGGGATTTAACCTGTTATGGAATAGTCTTGTGACCTGAAGATTGAAGCCAACTGTTGAGTGCCTGAAAATGAAACTAAATCATACAGGAATCGAGGCTATAGATCCTTTGTCTGGCTGGCTTGTTCATGGTACAAACAGGAGAGGTACTAGGAGGACCTCCAGCAGTCCCTTCTCTCCGGTCTGTCTCCATGCTTATGTTGCATCCCTGATGGTTAAACAGAAGAAAGCAATGCACAGGATTATGTGAAGTTAGACAGCCTGTGGGGGTGGAGGGGGAAGGGAAATGAAAGAATATTTAAAATAAACAAATATACATCCCAGGAAAAGCTCTTCCCAAGAATCTGTAGAGAATTGCCTGTAATCAGTTAATCAGCATAATTGTTTCTAATTAAGCTCCAGAGGCACATCACAAACATTGCTAGCTTTACAGAGAATTGGGTAGGGGTCTGGGGAGTGCAAAGAGGAAAAAGCTTCCAGTGCTGTATTAATGACAATCATAACTCTCTGCACAGCCAGGGAGGCTTCTGCTCTAATTAGAACCATTCTTGCTGAAATGGGAGGCGACATGATTTGTGAAAAAGACACCCTCAGCATGTAATTTTCTATGTAACAAATCTAGAAAGATGGATGCTCTTTGATCTCGATTCTCCTGTTATTGCTGTTCACACTGGGAAGGGCGCTTTAATGAAACAATCTCAAGGTAATTTACCGCCTTTGAAGTCCTGAAATGTGCTGCCAACAAAATTTCTGGTTTAGTGGAGGCTGCTGCAGCAGTCACTCAGGGTTGCTTAATAGAGCACCAAAACTGGAACATCAAGACATCAAAGATGAAGGTGCCATGTGATTAATAAACTAAGCTATTCATTTGTTTCTGCCTCAGAGGCAATCTGACAATTTATTGTCACTAGCTAATTTACACTTTGTGAGTACTTGCTCTTGCTAGTTATGCTGCCTATAGAACAAGATAAGTGATGTTTACATGAAGAGAGGAGGAGAATAGACCCTTTTTTAATCTGGGGGAAGAAGGGGGAAAGGAAAGGCATTTTCCAAAACAATTGTGGAAGCAACCCAGACTGTGGAATTTTAGAGAGGGGAAGCTGGACAGAGAGGGGACCCATTTTTGCATTATTTCCTCCCATCCCCCTTCCTCCTTTGACCATCTCCTTGTTTACATGCTGTTGCCAGGAAGCAAATCCCAATTAAAAGTGGATTACAAGGCAATCAAAGAGCATTATTACGAGGGAAGAGTTACAGCAATCCATTTCTATTTAATTTGATGGCTAAGCCAAGGGTTCCAATGATACTGGGCTAGAGAAGGTGGGTCTTGCAAATCTCTGCTGATGTCTGGGGTGGCAGCCAGTCTGGCCTTTGAGGAGAGGGTTGTGCCCATCAGCTTCTCTCTTCAGCATTAAAAACTGTGACCTTCTTTACCTACTGTAAATGCCCAGTTACCTAGTACAGCAGGACCTCACTGCCTTGAGAAAGCCTGAAGTGAAATGAAGCAGCCCAAAAAAGTGAGGAAAAGATGCTTTCCCAGAGAAAGTAAAAGCCTAGTCGAGCTAATGTAGGCTGACTGCTTTTATGACTGTCATTTCTTCCATCTCCCCTACTAATGAACCGCAGGTCTCTTTCTAAACGGAAAGCAGTGGACTTGTAGAGTCATCTCTTGCAATACCAAATGGAAACAAAAATATTTGTCTAAGAATTCTGGGAATGTCATTTGGATATGGAGTCTGATAATGCTGCCTGCAATAAGGAGGAGTCTGGGGGAACATGAAATGGGAAGGCCTGAAGAGCAGGGAGACACAGAGTCGGTACCTCACAGATTAGATCTGCAGTTGAACTCTCACTCCCTGTTTCTGAAAGATGCCCTTTCCGCAGGTATGCCACTGCAGAGGGAGGGCAACTGGCTGCCAACCTCCCTTGCTCTAGGGCAAAGGAGCAAGGGGCATCCTGTGGAAGGTACTCAACCTCCTTATCTAGCCTGGGATATAAGAGCTTTCCCAAACCTCAGGCTATGGGGAGGTCATACACAAGGAATTTGGTTTGATGTGTGTAAAATGGATAATGAATTATATTAAGACACCTTCATAAAATTTGTATCCAACCTCAGGTTTTCAGTTAGGGAATTAGAATGGCCAGATCCAAATTCAGTTTTGATTTTGCAAAATCAAGATGGAAATCACAGATCAAAAAAAGACCAGGTTCTAACTAAAGGACAAGTCTGATCATGGGGTTCTTTTGTTTGGGTGTTGGGGTATTTTTTTGAACCGGCATTTGATCCTCTCCTGTGACACAAGCACACATCTACCTATGTCCCCGTGGCAGCTGTTTTCAGAAGAAGACTATGTGGTGTTTGTATAGAGTACAGGCTGCACAGTGGTGTGTCCAGAGGGATATTGCCTAAGGCTTGCACCCAGGTCAGGAAGGTATACCACAGTCCTTGGACACATACCAGAGCACTTGAAAAAGTTACACCTTGGCTTGCCCCAGCAGCGCCAGAGACAAGGCATCCAAGGATATCCTACCACACCCAGGTCTGGAGCATGGAGGAGCCAGACAAACTGGTTACACAGGCATGGTTAGGTGGTCTTGAATTCATAGCAAAAACCAGTGTGCCAAACCAGTTTATAGGAAGATCTCCATGTGCCAGGCGGAGATGTCACAACTACCAGCCATATTAACCACATTATGTGTGGGCACAAAACATATTTATAGTCAACCTTTACATGAACTGGTTACAAACTCAGTTCACAGTGGAAATACAGGCAGGGCCTTTTGGGCTATTTTTGGTCCTTAGAATGAGGCTAGAGATATGAGAACTGCCTCTTTGATAGCACGTTGCCTTTCAGTGCTGGGTGGAAGGGAGTAGTTCAGAGGTATGTAAAGCTAAGGAACAATAATAAAAAAATAAACTAGGGATCTACTATCAAACCTGTGAATGGTATTGTTTCATAAGCTGGTGAAGCTGGAGGCAGCCACTTGGTTCTTGTTTATGAACCCCTGACAACCTCCCTTCTTTAAACATCACTATGCAAAGAGCCAAAGGAACCACAAGCTCCAGCAAGGAAGAAAAAACTGATTGTATTTTTCTTTTTTTTTCTTTTTTTTTTTTTTTAAAGAGGGAAAAGAAGTCTCATCTCTTTGCTCTATGGGGGTTACCATGTAGCATCCTGCCTCCTGTCACTAAGAAGCATGATAAGACTTCAAAGAGTACAGTGCAGGGCAGATACAGGCAAGATATAAGAATGGGGGCTAGTAGGAAGCTTGTAAAAAAAAAAAAAAAACCAAAAAACAAACCACCCCTCCCAAAAGAAAAGAAACCCTAATAAGCCACTCAGATCATACATGATACAATCATTGTCCATCTTAAATACCCTCTTTTTATTAGCACGTTTAGAGGACCCCAGACAGCAGCAAAATATTATCTAAGGTCCATAGCCATGGGCATAGAGCAAGGAAAGTGAATTTGAAGACCTAGCTACATCTGGAGTTTATCAGCTCCTTTCCTGGCTAGTATTACAGTAAACAATTATCTGGAGATCAGGAGACAGCAGGGACTTTAAAGACCCAAATTACAGAGAAGGGGAGAGAGAGAAGAATACAAGAGATAAAAAGGAGTCTATGCATCTTATCGTACTAATGAAATCAACCTGACAATCATGGCAGGCTGCAAGGGCATTACACTGTCTGGCATTAAATGAGCAGTTACAGCACAGGCTCCTGTGTCAAACAGCAAATAGACACGAAAGAAAAGAAAAATGTACCGCTAGGTCAAGGCGAGTGATTTATAGGGAGCAGTTAGACAGCTGGTCAGTTTTAAAACCTCCTCAAGTGTGCTGTCATGATAACAACATATTCAAATGTTTTGATTAGCATTTCAAGGAACTGGGAATGTTCTGCAGCACAGAAAACCTCAGTAAGCCCTAAAATGCAATTAATGAGGAAATAACAATTGCCTGCAGCTGTTGTTCTGTTTATGTGCTGAGGAACAATCACCTGTTGCAAGGGCAGGAATAATCCAGCCTGTTCTCTGGACAAATTTGACTAATTTCCACTGTTTCCAGCTGTGATGCCTTGCTCCCCTTGAATGTTGTCAGCTTGCTGTGAAGGGCAGCTCTTCCAGCAAGTGGAAGCAGTGTGAACCTCATTTGGTCTCAAAAGGCAGTTTTCAAAAAATACAGGAGGTGATATTGCCATGTTCCTCATTGGACCAGGTGCAGTTAAAAATGTGAAGACCCATTCTATTTTTATAGGGGCCTGATGGATACATTAACTATTACCTTAGAAATATCCCCTTTTTTTCTGTTTATCCATATACTTCCCAGGTCTTTCCAATGGAGACAACAGTCAAATAATTCTACAATTGGAAAAAGACATAGAGCAAATGGGCTTTGAGACCAGGACTGAAATAGTATAATACTTTGTTTAATAACCTTTCTGAGAGACGATGGGAGAATGGAGATCTCAGAATTACTTTTGATAAACACAGCTTCACAGTCACTCACCACGACTGTATAATTTGGGTAAGGACACTGATTTTTTTGCATATTGAAGCATGCCACTGATCCAGAGAAAAGAAAAAAAACAAGGCATGGTTCTGAATATTTATATTTCTGAAAAGTCGAAAGATTTTGCTCCAATTTGTGTCCCAGAACTTATGCTTGGTTTTATTTGCTACTCCAGACAGGTCTAATTAACAAGGAAATAACTGGAAGCAGCCGTTTTAAGCAACTTGTGCAAAACATTAATAGTAAGCAAATTCTTGGGCATTTTTTGCTGCACTGAGGAACTAAAAGAACCAAAGCCTTCCCCCACACTGCTCTTTACAGCTCCCAGAGTAGGCATGCATCAAGAAGGAAGCATGTTTCAAGGTTGAAACCTGACTTTGGATATTTAGTTTTGGCTACTGACCCTTCCAGTGGCTCTGAAACTGTGGTGAGACGGAGCCTGGTTCCTGCGGTCAGCAGCAGAGCCAGGAAACATGTACGAGTTCTGTTTTTCTGCTGATCTGACCTCTGGCTAAAGGGCACCTTAATAACCCTACCCTGGAGCGGAAGAAATGTATCTGAGGGCTTCAAACAAGAAATATCTTCAAGCAGCATTTGGTCAAATATCACAAATTCTGACCAAGAAGCTGGGGAAAAAAAAAGAAAGAAAGAAAACCAGGAACATTTCACAGACAACAGAAAAAGAGAGGAAAAAAAAAAGAGAAGGGGGAAATAAGCATTCCTATATTATGTAACAGTGTGTTTATCCTGTTCTTCTAGATACACAAAGTTGGCCGGATCTCCAAAGCTCAGGTCCAAGTTCTGGGACTCAAAGTATGCTAAGAGGAGATCCTCACATTCACAGCCAGGTCTCCTGCAACAGAGCAGCGTTCCCCACGAGCCTGTGTCTGAGACAGAGCCACAACTATTCAGCCTGTAAAACAAATGCACCTGGAGAAAGCCTTCCCACCGCAATAGCATCCTGATACAGACTGTTCTCTATGGCCCACCATGGATTAAGGCAGTAAATGTAATCAGTTCCTGTGTTACAGACACTGACAAAAAATAGAACACATTTTTTCAATCAATATGTGATTAAAAATTCTATTTCTTTCCCATCAGTGTCTTGTCTGGGTCAAGCAGAGTTGCAAGAAGTTTCATGTAAAAAACTGCACCTAAGAATACAAAATTAAATCACAAGAGAACCTCTAAGGTTTGCCTGAGATGGAGTAAAATATCACCAAAGCGTAAAGGGTCTTATGAATAGGGGGGGAGGGGGGCACAATTTTTTGTTACAGGCATGAAGGCACTGTAACAACTTCCCTGTCTGACAGATGCTGTAATCCTATAATTGGTAGTTACATATTTGTATGTGTGAGACCAAAAGCAGTTAAAAAATCCTAATCAAACCAAGAAGAGCAAAGATATTTAGTTACTAGTTCGTGTTGAAGAGTGAGAAAGGATACCTTCACAGGTACTCTGTCCCTCAGACTGGGGACTGGATAACTGCTTAGGAAGCAGAATGATCCAGTACAAAATGTTAGCCAAATGTTCACTTTGAATTTTGAAAAATTTAGTTCAACACGAGAATTATTTTTCCCTCTCATATTTTTTTCTGCACCAAGATACATCACTCTGAAGAGGGGTGGGTCTCGATGCCCTTGGGAAGACAACGAAGGGTGACATACTCCCCACCGTGCCGGTTTGAAGTGCAATCTCCACATCATGCTGAAGGCAGAACAGTGCCCAGAGGTGTCCCTAGGGGTTAGGACAATTTTGTGAAGATGCTCAAGCCTGCTTGGCCCATCATGCTGACAAATCCCAGGCCAGCCCGAGTACTTTGAGCAGCTCTGTCTGTACTTTTCCATTGATCCTCTGCCTGGATATGTAGTTGTGAATTTGTTTCTGACATAGGAAATGTCATTTTGGTCTCTCTAAGAGTTTTTCAAACAGTAATATTTTGTTTGAAGGGAATGGGAAGGAAAAAAGGCAAATGACAATACTAAATTAGAATTACTCAAGATATTTACATTTGCACTTGAAGGTTAGCAGCATGATGTATTTCAGTTCCCAGTCTCTAAAATAAAAACTTCAACTTATGCTATTGCTAGAACCTACTGTTTAAAACCAAATAACAGCACGCTAGGTTTGTGTTGTCCTATGTGGCACACAGTTAAAACTAATTTTTTACATTAGGCAGCACTTGATGAAGTTGTTTACTCAGCAAGTCAGGTCTCTTGACGCAAAACTTCTACTGCAAATACTCTCTTCTCTCTCTTCCTCCCTCTACATATAATAATGGTTTACATATTTCTCTTTTTTTCCCTGAGGCAGTTGTCTGCATTTTTTTCAATTTCCTAGGCAATATATTATCTTGTGATAGAGCTCATGATTGTGAATGTTACTGTTGGACATGAAGATGCACCACCCTGGGGGGGCAGGGTGTAGTGAAGTAACTCTACTTCCTCAGCAATCATACTTAAATAAAACAGCTTAAAAATGTCTATATAATATCCTCTACGAAACGCCTACTAACCACAAACTACACAGTCTCACTCTTTCTTGTCACTCAGTTCTTCACTGCTCTGCAGTGGAACGAAAGGGGAAGATGGACAAATCCAGGTTAGCACATCCAGCAACAAAGACACAGCATCTACCATTTGTCCTCTTTGTTAGTAAAACTCCACCCAGCTGGTTACAAAGCCCACAAAATCTTTTTTTTTTTTTTTTCTTTCATTACAGCCAAGTTTTGGATGTTCTAAAATGGGCTTCTGGGAGCAATTCAGGGTTGATCAGCTGTCTTTGTATGTTAAAAGCATGGTAGAGCTGGAGGTGGTCTTATCTGAATGAGGTAGAAGACCAATTTTTTACCACTTATGGTCATTAAAAATCCCATGATAATTTTCTCAAGAACAATTGCAGCCGTGGAGGAGGAGGGTTAGACAGTTTCATCTGAAGTAAATTGCATTCTGCCTGCCACCGTCCCCCTCACAGTTTCAGTTGGATATGGTTCTTCCATTCCGGGAATGTGGTCATATGTTGCTAAATAGCAGGTATGCTGCACCCCAGAGGTGATTGTATTCCAGCAAAAGGTCAAGTGATCCCTTTTGTACTGCCTGTGTACACAAACGAATGCTAGTTACAGCTATTCCAAATCAACACCAGGAGATTCTGCAGGAGCAGAATATAGTCCTTGATCTGTAGAGTACCATGGAAACTCTACTGAGGTAAAGATACCTCAAAGCCAGGATGTAAAGTGCTCAGATATTTGTGGCAAACCAGAGGAATTCTCTAAAGCAGAATGAAATATAATTTCAGCAATCTGAAGGGATGGATGGCTGGTGGGATAAATGGAGACAGACAGACAGACAGACAGATAGACACCTAGTATTCTTTTGATGGGAAGGTTTCCCCAGCCTACTATCATCTTACAGAGTCACTTCAGAGAACCAGTGCGTGGGTAGGTGAGGGGGAAATTTTCCATTGTTTGGAAAATGTGGGTTACAGCATAACAAAACAGAAGAAAGATGAAAAAGAAGAGGGGAATTCACATCAGTGAAGGACAGGAATTGTTTTAAGCTTCATTAAGCAGTTTGCAGAACTGAAATTCTGTTTGGTCAGAATGGCGGCATGGGGGAGTGGCTGCTCAAAGTAAAAAGTTCTTTCTTTTAAAGAAAATTAGTCCTTGGCTATAGCTCTGACTCATACAAAGCCAAATGCAAGAACCTTGAGCAGTTACCCCCTACTGCAGGGTAATAACAATGTCAGCCCCCAGACTGAACTGGAATAAGGGAGGGATGAATCAAGGGTGACAGAGTCATCTTTTCCCTCAGCTTTCTGGGGGTGCAAGGCTGAAGAAGGGCAGATCAGGAGAAATTTCCTCTCTTTTCCAATCAGATACTATATCAAAGCTTTAATGCACAGCCAAAGGGATCCTTTTTAGGGCTAATGATGGTCAAATCTCAACATGTTTTCAGTGTCAGTTCAACTTGAAAGAATCCTGCCAAAACTCAGACACTTCAAACATAGGAAAATCTGCCATATTCCTTGAGGTCTCCCATCCTCTCCTTTACTAGATTCTTTTCTCCAAACACCAAATTTGAGAGCCCTGACCTCAAAAAACATCTCACTCTAGGCAAGGTTCTTCTCATGCCAACTGGATACAAAACTCAACCCTCCCCAACCCTAAAGGAAACTTTCAGCTTGTATGTTCCAGTTTAATTTATTTTAGAAGTTACTTGCGCTGCTGCTGAAGCTTAGGGGAGTTCTGTGCATTATTTACCTTTATCTCTTTGATCCATTGTTCCCAAGTCAGTCATTCTATTTCTTTCCGGTTTCAGCCTAAATTGTTTTATATCCTTTATTTTCTTAGTCATTTATTTTGGTTTTGTTTTTCCTCTTTGGTCATTGGGGTAGAGGGGGAAACTTTATATTTAAAATGTATAATTACTTTGGTTTAGTAACATTAGAGAAAATGAGGAATTAAAGATGTTTTGTATATTATAAAATTTTCTTTCTCTGTGTTATAAATTGGGTTTTGTACCTTGAGGCCTGTTGCCTAAATCACTAGGGCTAATACTCTTGGTGCCAAGAAAACCTGATGCAAGGTGAAGCACAGTTAAATGGTCAGAAAAAGAATAATTTCCCTGTTCTTTTAGTTGCCAGCAGGTGAAAACCTCTCCTTTATATTTCATTTGAACTGCAGAAGCTCCTCAGCTAATGCTAAATGAACAGTAAGCTTAATCGTTGATGCAAAACACCTTAAAGAAGGAAGTTTGGACAAGTCATTTGTTCCTTTTGCATCTGTTGACTGTTTATTCCCAAATGGCAACCAGACACCACACAGCCCCATGGTGGGATGAGGAAGAGACTCAGAAGTGTAAAAGTGAGAAAACTCATGGGTCGATATAAAGACAGTTTCATAGGTAAAGCAAAAGCTGCACATGCAAGCAAAGCAAAACAAGGTATCCATTCACTATTTTCCCTTGGCAGGCAGGTGTTCAGCCATCTTCAGGAAAGTGGGGCTCCATCACGTGTAACGGAAAATTGGTAAGACAAACACCATTGCTTCAAATGTCTCCCCATGCTTTCTACTTCCCCCAGATATATATACTGAGCATGACATCATATGGTATGGAATATCCCTTTGGTAAGTTGGGATCAGCTGTCCCAGCTGTGTCCCCTCCCAGATTCTTGTGCATCCCCAACCTACTCAGAAAGTGCCTTGAGTCTGTGTAACACTGATCAGCAATAACAAAAATATCCCTGTGTTACCAACACTGTTTCCAGCACAAATCCAAAACACAGCCCCATACTAGATACTGTGAAATTAACTCTATCTCAGCCAAAACCAGCACGTTCTCCATGCCTTATGCCATACCATTTACAAAAAGCTCAAGTCACACACTATCCAATACGTCTTCATTAACCATCACCATTCTTCTCATTCTGAGATATCATACACACATCTCATTCCCACAATCTGTGGACTACCCTTGTAAAATGTCCAGAATATGTCCAGAAATGTCCACAAAATGTCCACTGAGTTAATTTAGTCCATGACTTTGGGCTCCATCTCTTCTAGTGGTCACTCAGGACAGGAGAGGTGGTGTGTTGCGTGGAGTGATTGGGCACCAACGCGAGCTCGCAACGCAGTCACTGCTGCATTTGCAACTGCTTCTTGTAAGGCTTGTCCTCCGTTGGTTCAGGTATACCTGCTGTGGCATAAACTTATCCCCAGCCATAGTCACTCTGAGGTGAACCTGTTCCAGCAGGACCTCTCCATGGCCACAAAGCCTTCAGACATACACTTATTGCAGTGTGGCCTTACCCACAGCCATTGTCCCTTCAGAAGTAAAGCTGCTCTGACATGGCCTTACCCATGGCTGCAGTGTCTCCAAGGGTGTACCTGCTCTCCTGGGTTTATCCATGGCCACACACTTCGATGTCCCCTGCATGACCTCATGCACAGCTACCAGTGCTTCAAGGTGTACCTGCTGCAGCATGGATGTATCCACAGCCATAGACGCTTCAAGGTGTACCTCCACCAGTGTGGATTTATCCTTGGACCACAATCCTTTTAGAGGTATGCCTGCTGCGGCACAAACATAACCACAGTCATAGAATCATAGAATCATAGAATCACTAGGTTGGAAAAGACCTTAGAGATCATCCAGTCCAACCGTATCTGTCCACCACTAAACCATATCTTTCAGCACCTCATCCACCCGTCTCTTAAACACATCCAGGGACGGTGACTCCACCACCTCCCTGGGCAGCCTGTTCCAGTGTGTGATAACCCTTTCGGTGAAGAACTTCTTCCTTACGTCCAATCTAAACCTCCCCTGGCGCAGCTTGAGTCCATTCCCCCTCGTCCGATCATCTGTCATTAGGGAGAAGAGACCAACACCCACTTCTCCACAACCTCCTTTCAGGGAGTTGTAGGCGATCACAGTCACAGATGCTTTGAGATGTACCTGCTCTGGCACGGGCTTATGCACCCTTACCCAAAGATGCTTTGGGGTGTCCTGCTCCCACATGGACCCATACACAGGTGACAGTCCCTTTGGCTCGAGTTCACATAAGAATTCCAGCCTGTCCAGCAGCATAGAAACAGCATCAATGTCCTGGTCATCTGCCAGCCCCACAGGGCCACTGCTGTCATCAAAATGTTCCCAGGCAGAGCAGAGTGAGATGCTCAGCAGTACAGCCATACAACAAGCTGCAAAAACAAAAACCAGCCACTAATGAGCACTAGACTCTAATATAGAGTAAGACAAATAAGCCCCATGGCAAGCACAGGAAGCTGCCAATAGGTAAACAATAATAACAAATACAAATTCGGTCTAGCACATTCCAATCAAACCTGTCGTTATCTCGAACCCTGCGAGCCCCAGGTTGGGTGCCAAAAAGGACTGTTGT
>NW_010274252.1:0-3072 GCF_000690775.1 Eurypyga helias | reverse complement strand
TGTTGAACTCCATGAAGTTCACATGAGCCCACCACAACAGGCAAGTATTCAGCCATCTCTAGGAAAGCAGGGCTCCATCACATGTAACAGTTACACTTGGAAAGACAAATGACATCACTCTCAACATCCCCCCTTCCTTCTTTTCCCCCAGGTTTGTATGTTGAGCATGACATGGTCTGGGATATCCAGATATCATGGTCAGTTGGGGTCAGCTGTCCCAGCTGTGTCCTCTCCCAACTTCTTGTGCCCCCCAGCTACTCACTGGTGGGATGGTCTGAGAGGCAGAAAAAAACCTGGACTCTGTGTAAGCACTGCTCAGAAGTAATGGGAACAGCCCTGTGTGATCAACACTTTTCATCAGAAACCCAAAACACAGCCCCATACCAGCTACTGTAAAGAAAATTAACTCTACCCCAGCCAAAACCAACACAAATACCTAGTACAAAATAATGCATAATTTTCAAATGCTGAGAATTTTCAAAAATTATTATTAATTTTTTGAGGGAGGGTCCTGTGTAGATTTACCCCCTGTGATATCTTTTTTTTACAAACCAGACTGAATATGAGAGAGAGGACCAAGACTGCCTTCAGTTCTAGCTTCAGTTTTGGTTGTATATGTCTGGACATATATGCTCTCCAGCTGGCTTTCATGTTTAATATTTGTGAATGGCTATAGTAGGAGGAGAATCTTGAAGATGAAGACTAAATATCATAGAATCATAGAATCATAGAATTATAGAATCATAGGATGGTTTGGGTTGGAAGGGACCTTAAAGACCATCTAGTTCCAACCCCCCTGCCATGGGCAGGGACACCTTCCACTAGGTCAGGTTGCTCAAAGCCTCATCCAGCCTGGCCTTGAACACTTCCAGGGATGGGGCATCCACAGCTTCTCTGGGCAACCTGTGCCAGTGCCTCACCACCCTCTCCGGGAAGAACTTCTTCCTGATATCCAATCTAAACCTCCCCACTTTCAATTTAAACCCATTACCCCTTGTCCTGTCACTACAGGTCCTTGTAAAAAGTCCCCTCCCAGCTTCCTTGTAGCCCCTTCAGGTACTGGAATCTTTAAAAGCAGATGTTTATGAGCAAGCACAGATGGATGTAGTCATAGAAGAACCCATGAAACAAAATCTCCTTCAGTTTTGGTTAGTTTTGGGGTTGTTTGGTTGTTGTTGTTTTGTTTTGGGTGTTTTTTTTTTGGTGGTTATTTTTTGTTTGGTTTAGGATGTGGGGTTTTTTTGTTTGGGTGGGGTTTTTTTGTTTGTTTGTTTGGTTGTTTTTTTTATGTGTGTATGTGTGTGTTGTGACCTCTGCAATGTTTTCATGGTTTAAGCTAGGGATAAAATTGCACGTTTATTTTTGAGGAAATAATAGCTAGTGTAAGCATGTGTTGTATGTGCACTGGCATCTTGTAGACAAAACTAACAGTGCTAAAAAACGTACCCTTGGATCCTGTGCAATTTTTAGTCTCTGTATTTTGGAGGTCATGCATCTTTACAACTCTATCTTTGGATGCAGTGTCCTGTCAAATGAAAATAGTTTCTAGATTTTCAGTTCTGGTTAGGTATATTCAAAGGAACACAATATTTTAAATATTAGCAACAATTATGTCAATGAATTACATGGAAAATAGAGAGGATTCCTGTATGACTGATGAGTGTGTGTGTGTGTGTAGATCCTAATGCAAAAAATTACCTATCCTTCCTCCCTCACTACCCTTTACAGATGGGAGGATAGCAGAAGGTCTTAGGAAATTCTGAGTCCATCAGGCTCAGCTCAACATCCAGAGAGCCATTAGAAAAATAACAAAATGACAATACAATATTAATCAAGGAAGTGTTTACAAATAAACACCCAGCATCACGCATGAACAGCCAAAACAGATTTGTCAAGACTGTATGTCAAATAATCTGATTTTATCCTTGAGTAGGATAGCTGGTTTAATAGATGAAGAGGAAAAAAATAGTAGGTGTGTTATTTTGCAGTAAATTTGTCTTTTTATGGTCTCCCACATAAGAATACATCATCTAGGGAAAAAGTGACCAATCATTCCCAATAAAGGGTTATCAAAGGAGGAGGAATAAATGCAAGAAGATGGGTGATTTTGCCCCAAGAGCTAACCAGAATTAGTTGCAATAACTGGAATCATAGGATAGAAATGGTGCTTATAAAAGCTTTTTAATGACTGCATATTTAAGGAAGTTAGAGAAAGCAACAAGAAGTAATTTCATAAAAAATATAAAGTACTATCTGTAAAACCAGAACTTCAAATGCACAAATACAAAATGGGGACTCATTGTCTAGGTAGTATTTCTGCAGTAAAAAATATGGAATAAGAATAAATAGGAACCCAAGTACAATGTTACAAATACATCAAAGAATTCCATGAAGGGCACAGAAGGCAATTAGGTGGTTCTGCTTGGTGTTGATCAGGCATTGAATATAACTCTCAGCCCAGTGTGACAGCGGGTCAGAGACAGAGAAGTAATTCTTCCTGAAGGCAGCAAGACCAAAAGGCAGCTTAGAAAATGTGATTTGTGGAGGGACTGCATTTGGTTTTTATCCCTTGCCCAGTCTTCCTTGTAGATGTCTCTGTGTAGCAATTTACTGAAAAAGGTGATTAAAAGACCAATATAAGATGGAAAGTAGAACAAGAAATAATGGTTTTAGTTTGAACTCAGGGAGATTTTTGTTAAATGTTAGGAAAAATATCTAAGTATAAGACTAATAAAGCACTGAAGTAGACTTGGCTTTGGAAGCACCTTCACTGGATCAATAACACATCAGATAACATCTGCAGGCATCTAGCTAGCCTTTAGAGAGGAGGAGGTATCTTTTGAGATCATTTTAGACTTAAATTCATTCAACTTTCACAACTATTGAGAGGTTATTTTCCTTTCTTTGCTAACAGATTCACTTTTAACCTAATTTCTATAAGCAAAATCACCAATATTTTTCTTTTTTGTGTGTGTGTGTGTGTGAGATTTTTGGGTGGGTTTTTTGTTTGTTTGTTTGTTTGTTTGTTTCCCTGAGAATGACTAATGCTAGTACTGAAAGAACTGGCGGATG
>NW_010274251.1:42670-61013 GCF_000690775.1 Eurypyga helias | reverse complement strand
GTGAGCAGCTGCGTGGTACTTAATTACTTGCCGAGGTTAAACCATGGCAAACCTGCACAACTTTTTTTGTACATGACAAACAACTTGAATTAGGTAAAATGAATCCTTCCCCTTGTAGCTACATGTGTTATTGTGGTTAGTGCTGAGGTCTGGAACCTGCCCAGATTCCTTACAGGCGGAAAAGTGGGAGTAGAGGGAACTCTGCATCCTACTGGGGCTCTGCGTCTCTTCACTGTGATAGTTAAAAGCTTAAAAATTCTGTGCACATACTAACCATGGAGTAACACCTGGCCCATTGCACAGTTAATTAACTTAGAAGGTACTGGGACTATTTGCAGTTCTTGAGAGAGTCAGATCCTTCTTGGCAGAGAACTGTACAGATCCAGGAAAATACTTCCTGCTCTGCTCTATTTGCAAGCACTGGCATGAGGATTTTTTGCTAGCAGAAGCAAGTCCTTGTTTGAATATCACTGTGCAATTCTACTATTAGTGCTCCAACTAATTACTATTAGGCCGCAGTTCACTCAAAAAAAATGCTGGACTATAAAGGTCTGCAACTGAAATCACAGCTCAGATGGTGGCAGGGGTTCCTAATAACCACAGAGTCCCATAAAACCATAAGGTTGTCTACTGACCCAGTTTTACATCTGCTTCTGGTGCACTGAACAACTCTGTCCTTGGTTTGTCTCTTGAGTGGATTGCTTTGTGCTGGCTTGTGCACAGACACTCTTATAAATGAAACGCCTTTGAGTTCCAAGAAAATTTAGATGTAATGATCTTCCATTAATACAAAATTTAGCCATGTCTAAATAGCTTATACCTGTTCATCTATCAGGTATTGTGGTGAGGCTCTGGTTTTTATCACCCGGAAGGCTTCCTGTTATAGTTTCATATTTAGCTTTGAACAAAGGAGTTAGGATTCCTTGAGCATATGGTCACTTCCTGCTGTGTTCTTGAAACACAGATGTTTTGTCCAGATGCATGCTCATATGGCTGCTGGCATTCATTTTATGGAATGAGTTTTGTTCTAGTATAACAATAATACATCAAAGTGGGACCACCTTTCCTTATCAATTTCATAGAACCATTCACTTTCGAAGGCTGCATTTCCCACCAATCAGGGGAAATCTAAGTGCCTAAAGTAAAGATTGTTCCTGTTCTACCACCAGGATGGGATGAGGGTATATGGATTTAATCCTTTAGATTTCCAAGCTTTGCAGAACTCCTCCACATGTCCAGGACCTATTTCTACTGCAAAAACTGTTGGGAAGATTTGCTATTAGAGGTTATATACTCTGTCATTTTGCCATTTTTTTTTTCATTCATCTAAATAACATTAACAACAATAAACAGAAAATCAGTGGAGGAGTATGTTCTTGCATTGGACCCAGATAGGGATGGGAAGGCAATGTGACTGGTTCCTAACGGTGTAGACGAGGTTAAGACTTCCTTGGACTGGTGAAGTAAATCAGGCAGCTAAGTTCTGCACTTGTGCTCATCTGGGAGGGCTGGGACCCAAGCAGACCATAGCAGAGGGAGTTACAATAGTTGAGGCATGAAAAATACACTGCTACTTCCTGTCGTGTCCCTTGCCTTTTAGCTTCTCTAGATAGAGCCCTGCTCCCGAGTGATCTGTGTAAGAGGTATGTGTGGAAGGGCAGCTAAATGCTAAATCGTTTGTTTTCTATTGCAACGACACCTTCTATGCGTAGTGCAAAGGGGCTATATTAACTAGGACAAGCCAGGAGAGAGGAAACTGTCTATCTAAATGCTTCCTGGCTTCCTGATACTTTAGCAGAACTGCAAGGCCAGAACCTGCTTGAATATCCAGGACAAATATTGCCTGGTGATTGATCACTAGGTGATTGATCACGGTGGCTGTTACACCGTGGGGTGTTTTGTTATGCAAGATGTAAAAGTAGTCAGCAGCAATGGTTGCTGAGATCATTAGAATCAGTCTTAGATCAAGGTGATGGAGGAAAAGGCATCCCCAAAAGTTCATTTGACAAGTAACATTTTACCAGGAACATTTCTACAGTTTGACTCCCTCCACTCCTGTATTCCTCCACAGTTATCCATCAGCTCCAGCTGCAGTCTGTAGTCTTTTGTGATGGGGATAAGTTAACCGCTGCATGCCAGCAGCAACTGATGGTTGTCCTTTGCACAAGCTCCCAAAAGGGGTGTCAACTGGGTTAACAGCTCCTCCACATTGTGTATGACAGGGGTGGTGTGACAAGGAAAACCCCAAATCTTGTTCCTTTTATATCCGGGCATTGCTGAGGGAAATGCCAAAGCAAAGTCTGGTTTGCTCTGTATACACAGATACGTTTTGTCATGAAAAGGCTCAAGGTTTCCAGGTCTTGGTCTTTGGTCATGTGACATCCCAAAGCTAGCATGTACTTTGCCAGTACAATGTCTCCTTGATCTGTTTACAAGGCAGGAGACAAGCGTTTTTCAAAGGTATTTTGCTTACAGTTAAAATGTACTTTCTGCTAGTTTTTCCATCCCTTGTGTTGAAAAACCCTTACAGCTATAATGGGCACTCTGCTGAGCATGAGGCGCCCTTTAAATAAACTGCAGTAAATGATGTTCGTTTCAGTTCCTCTCACTATGTAGATAAAGTATATATTATTCAAAACGCAAGTCAGCTTTCATTATGGTGACATGAATAAAAACACAAGGGAACATATTACTCTACCAAACCCCAGAACCGAGGCGGCCAGCTCTGCGGAAGGTTTTTGTTTCAGATTGTAAAGGACCAAATATTTCAACTAAACCTCCGGCTGGAGTTTGTGTATTTACATAAATTCCTTTTCTTTTCCCTGGAGCCTGACACTGTTTCCTGAGGCCTGGGTGAGGGACAGGCTTGCTTTTTCTAGCTTTTGAAAGGCTTGTCTTTGCCCTCTTTATTAAATATAAATCAGAGACCCTTAAAGTTATTCTACACCACTTCCACTTGGTAGAAGATTCCTACTTAAAGACTCTTTTCGCCATCCTTAGAAACGAGTGTTCCTTAAATTACATGTTTTCATTAACAAATCACTTGCATAATACTAATGTTCAGATCCCTATATATCATGTGGCTTTGAGACTGCAGCACACTGGGGTCTTCTGGCTCTATTATTTATGTCTCTCACATATGAATAATAACTCTGCTGATACAAATTCATCTAATGGAGGCAACTTTATGCTCAATAAATATTGTCAACGCTTGCTGAGTATCACACGCACTAAGTATCTCCCTATGTACTTCCCACCAAACGAGAAGAGATCTCTTGTGCGTGGAAATCACTTTAAGCCCAGCTCGGGTTTCAACTTGTCACTCTGTGCGCTCAAGTGAGTGCAAGCCCTGTCCTGATACAAATTGGAAATGAAAGATGTTGACAAAAATTTAAGCTATGTGAGTAATGATTTATGACTTGTTTTGCCCAGACACCTCAACAATGTTCATGAATAAAGCATTGGGGTTTCTGGTAGCAAATAACTCATTAGAAAGACAATTTCAACTTGATCAGAGATTACTAAGGAAAGAAAAAGGAAAGGCCGGTACATTTTATGAATCAACATGCAGTTTCTCTTCTTTTAAATATCTGTAGCAGCATGTAAAATTTGGGTCATGTCTTTAACCATAGGCACCTGCCAGTGGCATGTTGCCAATGCACAGTGCTGCTGTCAGCAGATTGTTTCTGCAGGGTTTTGAAGCTTATCTTATATATTTAAATAGTTTACTATGTGTGACTGGCAGATGTAGTTTCACTGTGTAGCTACTACAGATGAGCAAAATTTTCTTGTTTATTGTCTAGCTATCAGCCTGAAGCTCCTTTTGTCATTAATAATAAGCGTAAAAGTTTGAAATGTGACCACATCTGGGAGTCCCATTTTTGGGTTGGAACCCATCGTAATGACCGAATATGAAACACATGCACATGATCCTGTGAGCTCTGTGAATTTTTCCTGTTCTGGACTGTCTTTATTATATAAAGAAGCTTTTATTAAATGATAATATGATAGAGCAAAGAGGGCCTGTTGTAGGTAGATGCTGCATGATACTGAAAAGATCTTGTACAGAACTCCTAAAATATCACTCTACCTATGAAAAGAAAAATAATATTTCCCTTGCCTTCATAAAATAAAATTTAAAACTTTGAAATTATTGATGAATCCATGTGCACCCTTGAAAATACAGCCTGTCTCACACTTAAAGCCAAGCATGTGCTCTTAAATACTAGCATTTCTGTAGCTAGCATCTGCAAACCCGAACACCAAAAGCCCCACCCTGCAGGAAAATGGTCCCCCCAGACGCCCTTTCATTCCAGACATACCCATTCAGACGCTGCTTTCACAGCCTTTTAATCAAATCAGCCCTTACAATCTTCCTTTCACATCACCATCCAGTCTGTCGTGCATATGCAAGCCAATTTTACACTGCAATTGTCCTCTCATTTCTGAGCATCGCATCAGCCTCATTTTCACTCTAAAAAGCTAAATCCCTTTTTCAGACTGCCATGAACTGAGAGGACTTTATGTAACCAATATGTTGAGGAGGGAGCAGAAGAGGCAATTACAGCAAGGCGCAGAACCTCCTAAAGGAAAATTTCCTTCTGCTTTCGCCTCTGTTTCCACCTTTCTTCAGCCCCAGTTCGCAGGTGCAAGAAGGCATGATTAGCTCTATGGAGCAATGGTAGATGTAAGGGAACCTAAATACTCTGCCTGTGATCCTGCATGCCACCTTTAGGAGATGCAGAACAGTTTTTGAAGTGACACCTTAAAGTTTTTGTCACCTAGAGCCATTTTTCTCACTTTGAGTCCTGTTTACAAGAATAGTGCTCGGAAGGTTTTCATGTTTCTGCTTTCTACTGTTAGAACCAGTGAGTACTAGGATTCCTTTACAACCTTCTGACCCTTTGATGTGGTGAATGGGTTCTAAACTGGGACACTGACCCTCGTCCCCAGCTTTGCCATTTTCTGTTTTGGGAAACAACCCTGAATGGCTTCCTTGTCTAATATGCGCATAAAATATGGTGTGGTGTTATTGTAGCTTTGCACACTGATGTGGCTAGTGACTTATTCAGAATCTGGGAACACTAATACTGCCCTGTGGTATATTCCTGCCAAGATGTAGCCTGAAAAACACAGATAGGGGAAATCATATGTGATGGATATGCAAAGAAGTTTTCTCAGCAATAACAAGCATATAAAAGCTCTCCAACTGATGCTTTAACAAGGAAATTGTTGATGAGAAGTGCTAATAGCGCTGAAGGAATGAAATCAGAGAAAGCCTTATAGGCAAAATAGATTACATGAGGAGAATAAGTGTCTTTTAAGCAATTTCCAGATTATCTAGGAGTTTGAAAACCTTGACATGAATGGCTTTCCTGACATACCTTAAGTTTACCTTCTGCTTAACAACACCAACAACATTTCAGTGCAGTTGATAACATAAAAGAGCAGTCACTATATGCAATTCTGCACTGTGGTCCTCTGAGGATCTAGT
The DNA here is from genome assembly GCF_000690775.1 of Eurypyga helias. Lineage (NCBI taxonomy): Eukaryota > Metazoa > Chordata > Aves > Eurypygiformes > Eurypygidae > Eurypyga > Eurypyga helias. The sequence continues at coordinate 55,519 of NW_010274251.1, read as the reverse complement.
CACACCTGAAAATGCAAGCAGTCCTTTTGACCCTGGAGAGAAATGAAAGTATCAAGAGCCTGGAGTCTGCATGACAGCAATGGCAATGTGCTGGCTTCAGACAGCTGGTGTATGAGATCAGCTGTGGTGTGCAGTGGGGCCAGAAAAGCACAGGGAATCAGAGCAGGGCAGATGTGAAGGACACAGTTGCACCCTTCTGTCTTGGGATGTTCCCAGACCAACCATGCTTCTTCCCTGCCCAGTAACCTCAGTGGGAGTGTGCACAGTGATAAGTAAGTGTGAATCTTGTACTTCAAGCCTATTGCAAATCATAGGTTTGCATGAGCTGTAACACTCCAGAAATATTCTCAAAAAATTACTGAGGCATACCTCTTGGTTTAGGGGGCAGATCAGGCTGCCTGACCATGTATGGCATCTCAGCATCTTCATCTTCTCAATGCTTTTCCAGTGACCACAGCCCAAATTTCACCACACTTGGCTACTGTGGGTTAATACAGCTATGTCATGTTCAACCAAATCAGCTGTCACATCAGCTCTCCATTTTAACGCAAACAGCCAACAATAGTTATTTCCACTTGCAGCACTCACCAGCTAAATCAAATTTTCCACTAATATTTTATCACCAAGGTCGTTTCATTGACAGTAGCTGAAGGAAGCAAATTCTGAATTCTAAATAAACATTTTCTATCACATGAATGTGATCCTTTTGTTTATGCAATTCACATTTAAATCATCTCTGACAAATCATCAAATCTGTGATTCTCTTCTGGTATGGATGACCTATCTCACATTGTAAGCTGCCTCTTTCACTCTATCCCACATGAGACAACATTAATTTAAAATTTCACCTTTCTACAACAGCACTCAATCATTCCTATCTATCTGTATAATTTCTAGTAATTCAGTGGCGATCACTGGAAAGTCAGATGATTTCCTAATAGAGAAATAGTAATGCTCTGTTATAACAATGCTGATTGCATTACTGATGCTGGATCTGTGCACAAAGCAAGCATTGTGCATTTTTTGACAACTTAAGAATGGTAAACAAAAGACCAGATTCTGTTTAAGCAGATATATACTAGTAGTCATCTTAATGTTCTGCCTGACCACAGCTGAACTTAATGATAAGCAGACTACTAAATTAGGTGGGTGTCTCTTAATTTCTTCTGGCAAAAATGTTCCGCTCCATATAAATAATTAAATGCCCAAACAAGGATTTCAGTCTAACTAGTCTGTCCCTCAAGCGAGTGACTTCCCATGCTAATCTCACTTTCTTCTCATGAGACCCAATAGCATTTAATTATTTATGCCAAGCAGAACAGTTTAGTTTGGCGAGATTGCAATAGCAGGCCTGTCAACTGAACCTCTGCAGCTCCCGTGTTCCCATGTGCCCCTCGGCATAAAGTCTATACAGTACCATCCCCTTTACTGTGTGGGGAAGGCATGGGAAGAGTGGGAACTCTGCATGCTTGGTCTTCCCCACCACAGCAGGGTTTAAGGTGTCATCACATGCTTTTTGTCCTACCCTAAATTTCTGCACGTGGTCCCAGAGGCGAAGTAGCCAAGGGTTGTGATTCCCGCTTGTGCTCAAGTGCAAGCTGTTGGCAAGGATGGGTGTTTGCACATGTAGAGGCAGCAGCGTAGGCACCTTGGTGATTTCATGGACAGAAACACAGACTCTGAGAGACCTGACTTGCTTCCGTGGTTATGTGCAGCCGAGCAGCAACGGGGGGATGTAAGACATCCGTCAGACATCTGAATCCCCCTGGGGATCTGGCCCATGACTCGCAACACTGCTCAGATGCTGACTCCTGTGTATGTTTGCAGCACATGCCCTGTGCCATGAGTAGCCACCCAAGCTCATCAGGGGTGTTGAATGAATTAGGTTTTGCTTGACAGGTGAAGAAAGAGGAATGTGGCCCCTTCTCAAATATCACCAGTCTCATTTATCTAACCTGTCATATACAAATATTAACAAGAATATTACACTACACCAGTCGTGGTGTAATAGAACAAAAGTGAATAGAGCTGAACCAGAGAGGGATAGCAGCTGGCTATGTAGAGCCGGGCAGTAGCAGCATTTTCTGCTTCCATTTAGGTTATATGAACAGTTAGTTTATTTTCTAATTTTCTTTGTTCCCTTATTGAGGAGGAGATCAAAAGACAGCAGATAAATTGACCCCAGTGCTTTAATAAATTGGTGTCTTTTTTAGCACAAACATTTTTGTGGCAGTTTACAAAAGGTCTCAGCACTAGGCTCTTTGGCACTTTGGTGTTAAAAGAGGGAGGAAAAGAAAAGGGATTTTGTTGTGGGCTTTTTTTTTTTTCCTTCCCCTTTGCCTAGTTCTTGCTATTTAACCAACACTTCAGGTCTATTGAATGTATCTAAAGAAAATATTACTAATATATAATGTCTCAACATGCCCTCTCGTAAAAATACTGACGTTACCAAACAGAAAACTATAGGGCCACATTGCAATCCGCTCTGTAAGCTCATTATATGGCTGAGGCAAGGAGGGAGGGATGCCTCCTTCCTTTTCTGCAAAGGGGAAGGAGCGGCTGCTGGGCATAGACCTGGCACAGCTGCATAAATGCAGCCCAGGCCAGGGGGTGGCTGGCACGGCTCCCTGCCTTATGACCGTGATAAGGTATGAGGCAGCCACCACACCATGGATCTTTACAGGCTGTTTTTCAGAAACAGACCTCACAGATCTGCCAAATCCACATTTTGGTGCAAGGCCAAGGGCTGAGTCTTGCTGTACTCCTTGCCCAGGGGCCACAAGCCCTAGTAGTGCATCCCTCATATTGCACCGGCAGGATGTGCTACAACTGCCTAACAGCTCCCATCTGCACCAGTGACGTGTGACCTGGCACCCTGCCTTGGATGTGCCTCCTGCCAGTGTTTTGTGTGACAGAAGCTCCTATGACACATGGAAGTGGACCAGGTAGAGAATAGCATGGTTCTCCTGCCCCACGCTGCAAGCAAGGGGCCTGCACTAAAGACAGCCTGAGCTCAGCCAGCACATCTCAAACCTTGCTCAACGTCTGCACCCAAACATGGCTATGTCATGTAGACGAGGGGCTGGAGCAAATCTGTGCACCCACTGACTGCACAGTATCGATGCAGTCAAGGTAGCTCTATATAAATGACATTTAAATAAAACAAAGACAAAGACCCTGAGCCTGCGGTTTTCTTGCACCTCCTCCTTTCACACTGCAAAGCAAAGAGGTGACAGCTTCCACATGTCACTGTGAATAGCACTCTGTAGAAGCAGCCCCCACTTCCTCTATACTGGAAAAAGATTGAGCCTAACAGTGCAGGTGGTGGGTTTTTTTTTTTTCTTTCCCACCTCTATTCACTAATTTTTGTCTATGGGAAAAGACCTGGAAGTCAGTGGCATATCTGCCTTCTTGCTTGCACTGCCCTTCTACAGCACACATGAGAAGACATGTTGCTGTTTACTTGCAGGGCAATAAACCCGTTGCAAACCTGCTCCCTGCTCCCTGGAATACCTATAAAGAGGGAAATGGAATTAATTCTGGAAGGAATCCTTCCCATTGGCAAGCAGCCAGAGATAGCAGATCCGTAATAGCTTTTGGGCAGCCACAGCACAGAAATTACAGCCGTTCACCAGGGACACTCCCTCTGAGCTTCTGCTTTCTTCAAGTAATTGCAAATAATATCACTTGGATTCAGATATCTGGAGGGGAAAGTCAGGCACCGATGAAACATGAAACAGCCTGGCCCAAGACCTAAAATAATCCAGCATAAAAATTCACAGCTGCCCGCTGTTAAAAATAAAAACAAGACCATAACCCCCTCTGTTTTCCATCAATGAATTTCCTTTTGTTTCCTTTCCCCCACAGCCTGCCCTGCTCTTCCTGCGCAGCTGCCTGGGCCCTGCCAGATGCCCTCCCTCTGCCCTGTAGCACCCCAAGGACAGCGTGATGCCGGCATGACGGCAAAGGGTGGCTGCCTCCACACTGAGCCACCACCGCTTCTGCCTCCTCAGGGAGGGGGACTGCGGCGCCCTGCTGATGGTAGGGATAGCAGCCCCTGATGTGAGTAGCACACGCAGCTGCTCTCATCACCTGTGTTTTCGGCTCCTCTGAGCACAGGCTGTTTTGGTCCAGGGCATCCCTCCCCAGAGGATGTCCCCTGCTCAGATGCAAGGTGTCTGGCTGTGGAGAGGTGGTGCAGAAACAACCTGCACCTCTGGCCAGGCGCCACGTGGTCTCAGCTCAACAGGTTGGCTGGTGTGCAGCTTCACAGACAACATGGGGTTTGGCAGGAGAAAAATTGCAAATTTTTATTGACCTCCCATCTTCCTGTGCCTTGAAGATCTCAGCAGAAGAGAGAGATTGAAAACATTCATATATATGTTTCTGAGCTAAATACATGCTGGGAACCAACCAGGAGGGAGGACATGCAACAAAATCCAGTCAGAATTAATAATGGCAATTCATTGATATATTCTGATCCTTTTCTCACATTAAGTAATGGCTCAGTCCATGAATTGGCCCATTAAACTAGCCATGGAGTAGGATGCAATGCCTCTTGAAAAGATCACTGTAAGAAATAGGAAAAAAGAAGACATGGGGAACTACAGGCCAGTCAGTCTCACCTCTGTGTGCGGCAACGTCATGAAACAGATCCTCTTGGAAACTATGCTAAGGCACATGGAAAACATGGAGGTGGTTGGTGACAGCCCATGGCTTCACTAAGGGCAAACTGTACCTGACAAATATGGTGGCCTTCTAGAGCGGGGTTACAGCGTTGGTAGGTAGGGGAACAGCAACTGACATCATCTACCTGGATTTGTGCAAAGCATTTGACACTGTTCTCTATGACATCCTTGTCTTTGAATTGGAGAGTCATGGATTTGACAGGTGGACCATTTGATGGATAGGAAATTGGCTGGATGGTTGCATTCAGAAGGTTACGGTCAATGGTTTGATGGAGACCAGTGAAGAGTGGTGTTTCTCAGGGTTTGTTATTGGGGCCAGTGCTGTTCAACATCATTGTCAGTGGCATGGACAGTGGGATTGAGTGCACCCTCAGCAAGTTTTCCAGTGACACCAAGCTGTGTGGTGTGGTCGAGACGCTGGAGGGAAGGGATGCCATCCAGAGGGATCTGGACAGGCTGGAGAGGTGGGCCACTGCCAACCTCATGGAGTTCAACAAGGCCAAGTACAAGGTCCTGCACATGGGCCAGGGTAGTCCAAAGCACAGGTACAGGCTGGGTGGAGAATGGATGGAGAGCAGCCCTGAGGAGAAGGGCTTGGGGGTACATGTGGTTGAAAAGCTGGACATGAGCCGGCAGTGTGCGCTGGCAGCCCAGAAAGCCAACCGTATCCTGGGCTGTATCCAGAGAAGCATGGCCAGCAGGTTGTCCCTGTACTCTGCTCTTGTGAGACCCCACCTGGAGTGCTGCATCCAGCTGTGGAGCCCTCAACATAAGAAGGATATGGACCGGTTGGAGCGAGTCCAGAGGAGGCCACGAAGATGATCAGAGGGCTGGAGCACCTCTGCTGTGGGGACAGTCTGGGAGTTGGACTTGTTTCAGCCTGGAGAAGAGAAGGCTCTGGGGACACCTTACAGCAGCCTTCCAGTACCTGAAGGGGTCTACAAGGAAGATGGAGAGGGACTTTGTACAAGGTCATGGAGTAATGGCTTTAAACTGAAAACAGGTAGATTTAGATTAGATAGAAGGAAGAAATTTTCACTATGAGGCACTGGAACAGGTTGCCCAGAGAAGTTGTGAATGCTCCCTCCCTGGAAGTGCTTAAAGCCAGGTTGGATAAGGCTTTGAGCAAGAATGAGGCTTTGACCCAGTGGTGGGTGTCCCTGCCCATGGCAGGGAAGTTGGAACTAGATCATCTTTAAGGTCCTTTCCAACCCAAACCATTCTATGATTCTGTGAAATCCATGGTATGACACACAAATCAAAGGTCATACATTGGGACCCTGGCAAAAGGGTCTTGCTAAGAGCAAGAGACTGCTCTGAAGGAAGAAGGCTGGCAGAATTTTATCTGACTGTCTTGTAATCATATTACAGTAGGTCTGATGGTGGCCAGACCAAAACTAGAGTTTCACTGTTGAAGATGTGCACAGTAGCCTTGCCTCAGAGCCTTTATGATCCAAACTGACAAGAGAGATCAAGAAGAAGGTAGGAGGTGATACTGTCTTCTGTATAAGGAGTGTCTAAACAAGTTGGGATGCCCCTCAGTCTTGTGAACAGTCCTGTCTCCTGACTCAGCAACTTCCTTGTCAGATAATTTCTTCTGTAGAAAAATATCACAACATCTAATAACACCTTGTACTTCTGTAGCCTCCTCTATGCCAAGATCACAAAATAGGTCCCAAAGGAACATAATCACATCACTGAACATGTCCAACTGCAGTGCAGACATCTAAGCCTGAGCTAGGGCACAGCCAGCAGAAAAATAGTTAATGCCAACAGTGGAGCACTGGCTACCAGCTATACAATGGAATTCACCTCACCCCCCATTGACTCACAAGGCCCTGGAAAGAACTCCTCATGGCACTACATCACCTGCAGCCACAGGCAGCCCTGCTCACAGCAGCACTGGTGCAGTCCTGCTGTGCAAGGTCCGGAGAAGCTAAGATGCCCACAAGGAAAGGCTTTACCCGCTGCTTCCCTGGGACTGCCCTGGAGTAGAAGGGCAGGGGGAATGGCTTATTTCAGAATGATGGGTTTAGTCAAACTTCCTCTTTGTCTATTCTGGCGACCATTGGGTTGCACCTCCCATCCTCGTGTCCTTGCAACTTCTGGATGCCACCAGGCACTGCATGATGCAAAGGTAAAAACAAGAAGTGGCTAAAAGAGCCTATTTGGCACAACTAAGAAGTCACGAGACTGTACATTACCCACATTAGAGCGGGTAGCCTCTGCATGAATTTTTATCTATACTGTTGTGGTGCAAATCCCTTATCTGGCGGGCTGTCTGAGAGATGGTGGTCTGCCTCCCTGCCCACAATACTGAGTGCTGCCCTCCCACTGCCCCATGCCTTGAGCACCTCCCTTACCACGGAAAGCAAAGCTTTCCTTTTCACCACTTAACACTTTGGTGGCAGATGACATGCACGAGACGATGTACGTGCACATGCAATGCACAGGTACACACTACGCGTATTGCATACACATGCCTCACACAGAAAATCAAGACCCAAGGCTAATGTAGTGGCTTGAAAAGTAAATAGTTCGTGATACTAATAAAATATACTGTGCACATTTATCTGCCTCACTTTCTTCACTATTCACTATATTGTCTGTTTCGTCAGGCAGGACAATGGGACTTACAGTGAGCTCAGATTTGCCTTTACAACTCATGTTTTGCATTCTCTGAGTTCAGGGACCCTGTCATAACACCTCTCTCTGAATGCAAGCTTGTCTCTCCCATCCTCCTGGCTAAGGCTTCCCAGTTGTTTCTGCGATCCTTCCTTCTGATTAACCACTAGCACCTGGCTTTGTGCTGCTTCTGGTAACTTTCCACTCTTTTAAACCACACTCCTCACACACAACCTGGAAAAACTGGTTTGTGTAAGCTTTAGGTAACCCTTTGTGCCAAGCCTATTTCTAACTCAATAGCTGAACATTATGGTTTAATGGCCAAGGATTGTTCCCAGCAGAGGAGTTGAATATCTGGGAAGGAGACTAGAGAGGGGCATTCAGACATTTGGCTGAAAACTTCCTATAAAGTTTATATAAAGATTCACATCACACATTTACGTGGAGCTATTTGAAAGGAAGTGCACCAGGTGTACTAGTGTGTCATTACTAGTTAGAAAGCTTTTATTTGGCTTGGCATCGAGCTGTTCCAAGAACAGGTGACTAGTGGGCAATCACACAGTTGCGCAGTGAATCACTATTAATGCTGTTATTAGGGACAAGTCATGCACTCGCAGGATAGAGACTGGAATAAGTCTGCATAAACTAACAGCTGAGTGGTGCTGGTGGAGGCCAAGCCTTGCTGTGCACTCCTGAGCAGCCTGCCCTCTCTATCTCTAAACACAAAGTCTCAGTCAACACTAAAAATCAAACAGAATGTTACTGTATTTACAGGAGGTATATTTGCTTTGGTCAGAGACCATTCTTTTGCCACAGTTTGCATCATTGTACAGGTGGGCCAGGCTCCCTGCACGCTTGGCTACAGCAGAGCAGCCTCACACAAACCGGTCTTTCTGTAGGAAGCCAAGAACTCACAAGGAAACACAGCTAGAGGTTCACAGGATGTTGGTAAAGGGATGTCTGCGTGGGATGCAAGTAACCTACAAAAGGCTACAAACACACTGAAATCAAGGCAGGAAGCATCTGTTGAGGTCACTGAGGAGCCATGGAGAACTCAATCCATTTGACATTCCCTGAGTTGTGAAATATTTAAATTAAGTATAGGGCTAGCTTTTCTCTAAATATATTTCTACTTCTCTTTAATTTTATTCTTCTGTTGTTAGTACTGCAATTGTTCAAATTAGATCCTATGTCAAGCAAATTGTCTTCGAAACTAAGGGAAAAAAATAAAAGCAATTTGAATCTGAAACACAGAGGAGATCTAGGCCTCTACATTGTTAGATGCTTGAAGTTTGAATGCTTTCTGTCTCTTCAGAGGCAAATGTCCTGGCATGGAGAAACCAGACTTCAGCTTCATGGAGGCAGTGTGATTTGGCAGAAGTCTAATAGCTATGCAAGCAAACCTCGGTGAAGTTCTCCAAGATGTTTCAAATTGGACACAAAAATAAGTGAACCCATCCATTCCCTTAGCCATTCAGTTTTTTGCCTTTAGACCCTTAACCTTTCTAATACAGACCTTTTCAACAGGTGACACCTTTATGGGCTTGCTTTTCTTACCCATTCTGACCCATTTTAATCAAGATAGGAGAACAGTCATGACTAAGCACCAGCACAGCTCAGCATCCACTGTCTACTTCCGATTCTTCTGCGCAAATTGTCCCGTCCATGACTAGGCCATAACCATCAGTATTTAACTCTCATATTTGTAATTCAAGAAACATGCCTTGGCATTTTTATTTCTCGATAGCAGTGCTGTCTGTATTAAGTAGTGCTGTTGTTGCTGAGGGATAAACTGTCCATCCTTCCAATGCAATTGATGCCAGGACCCAAGCAGTCTTTACCTGGGAAAAATGGGAGAAATTACCTGACATTAAGAAAAAGGAAATTCAGGTTCAGGTTCCCCTTTCAGCTCTGAATGAAAACCATTTTCTAGAAATGAATGAAGATTGCAACAAACAGTAAGTCCCTAGTCACCTTTAAAAGAAATCTCGAGAAGGCACCAGAAAATGTATTTAACAGAACAAGCTTAAGCTGAGGTCAAGATGATCAAGTACATTTTTTCCATTTCTCACTTCCGTGATTCTGTAGCACATGAGATCACCTTCCTTTTTATAAATGATATAAACTTCTGCACTGACTATTGTTTCCCCAAGGTCCAAGGACCACACGTTTCTCAGTATTGATCTTAAGTTAACCCTGCGCTGTGAATGTACCCGGATTTGTTCAAGTACTCTTGTTTTTGATTCCCTCATTAGGAATATATCAGAAATTGATTTTTTCCTTGGGTATAGTGCAATCCTCATTTTATAATGAAGATATTCTTAAACCAGCAAGGCTGTGCGTATATAAATAAAGACGTCAGGGAAAAATTATGGATCCTGTCAGAAGGCCTCTTAAGAGAAGAAAAGCTATCAAGTGAGGCGAGAAAGCACAGGATTTCCCTCTAAATAAAAGGGTTTCTTTAAACAAGGCTGTTAGAAATCAGCAGCAACGGCACAGAAACAACAACGGCATCCGTAAGGGAGGTAGTATAGTTCTATGTCTATGAGGGCCATCCGACTCAATAAAAGTTTCACCCAAACTGCCATCTCTTTTTATTAACAGTTGGAGAACAAAACGTACACATCAGGGAGCCTAAGGTGATTTTGCTTTGAGTATATAGCAAGAGTGGCAGTATCTATGACTTGGCTTGTTTCCATAGGATTGAGAGTTTTCTGACTCAACTAAATCAGAGGGAGGAAGGCCACTGCACTCGTTAGCTGATAGCTGGGCAGGACACCTGTGCTCTGTAAGTATTAGGTAGCGTAGACACGGAGATCAGATGCTGAGATCAGGGGCATAGCAGAAGAGCAACAACTTAAGTTCAGCATGATCAAAATCAGTTTGGAAACTAAAGGTGGTCATATTCAAAATCTGGAAAATTGGTTAAGTAAAACTGGTGCTGAGTAACACCCTGTTCCTGTAAGCTAATAATTTTGGTTTTGTTGTTGGTTTGCCTTTGGGGGGAGCGGGGGGTGGAGGTGGGAGTGAAGGAGCAGGGCTACTTTGGCAATAGGACACACCCTGATGTGGATAAAGGCAGCTTCAGTTTCTGACCTATCTATATCTGTATCTGGCTGCTAAAGCCAACGTGGTGACCCAAAGGGATGGGCTGCACTGCAAGAAGCATCTTGCAACACAGTGCTCAGGACACTTTCAGATCAAGATAAAAGGTAAAGCTTTAGCTTCAAATCACAGACTTACCATTCACATAAAAGATGTCTTGCAAAGAAATCTACTTATTCAGTGCTTCATTCATAATATTGCCTGTTATCATTCTTAGAAGTACAGGTTCCCATAATAAGCCTTTACAAATATATGTGATTAAGATACAAACATTAATGTATTTAAAATACTTCTTCAAACAGGAGACTAGGAAAAAATTCACCAATCAGTATTCTTTGGTCTGTTTCAGAGTCCAGCCTTTGCAAGACATGGCCCTTGCACCTGAAATAACACCTGGCAGTCTTTCAGCTTAGTTGTGAAACATCATCACAACTGCAAAGGGCTCTACTGACATGAGAATGAAGCACCTACCTATTCCTTTCCCCTGGCTGCACACTAGCTGCTAGCCAGGCAGCCGCAGACAGTGGGCAAGCTAGATGCAGTTTGGGAACTGTAGATGCTAGTCTGGTTTCAGCTGCAAGTGTCCTTAGTGCCCCATCATAGCATATTTCACTTGTGTCAGGGGAACGTACCCCTTTTTGCTCACAATCTTTGCAGTGCTACAGCAGGTGGGAAGAACATTTACAAACAGTAGGATATACATGGAGTATCTGAAAATACGAGCTTGGACCCGGAGAAAAATGATAGAAGCACATTTTGAGTCTCTCAAAATGCTACAGCCAGACTGAAATTCTAGAAATCAGATGCGTTATCTACTGTCTTAGTTCTCTAGCCCATTCATGGATATAGTTAAATATCTCAAAAACGTGTTTATCAAACCTAACATTTGTGGTACAGGGCTCTAGCTTAAAATGAAAGGCTTGCCATTCACGTAACTGCAACTTGCATGGAGCTCTTTATTCAGGGCTTCATTCATTATGTTTCACATGGTATAGTTATTGCCAGCAATTGTCTGCTAGTGCTAACCACACCTCAGCTGTTTATACAATATGAGTCATTTGCTGCGAGCTGCAATTCCAAGCAGAACTTCTCCATCCTGCAATAACCACATACTTTGTTCCAGATTACCTCCTTTCCTTTTGAGTAGGTAGAATTAGTAAAGTGTAATTAGTGTTAATGCCAATTGTCCCCAGGCTGATCATTTTTCTTAAAGCATTTTTTCTTTCTAGTGCCTCACATACTACATCAATAAAGCTGTTGGAGTACTGAATGTAGCATGTAATAGGTACAGATCTCAGAAGAAAGATGCATCTATCCTGCCGAAAGGAATAATATTGGCCCACCAGAGTTTGATTCAACATGTAAAACTATTTCTATTCAGATATCATGCAATTTAGTCTACTTCTGCTGTTCTCCTGTGAAAATAACTTCCTACTCTATACTGAGAGGGAACAGATTATTCTGCACCTTTCTCTCTCTTCCATTGCTGGAGGACAATGCTGAGGGAAAACAGACAGTGCCTTGTCCTTTCCCTCAAACTATCTATTTGCAAGCTTTCATTCTGAAAATCTGGGTGTTGGAAACAGCAGGCTATCAGGCAGTTCATCTTCAGTGTCTGCTGGTTTCCCTTCTACCTTTTTCCTGCTCTAGTTTCTGGTTAGATGCCATCTCTCTCAATTTATTCCAAATATAAAGTAGTTGGGTATTTTTACTCAGCAAATAAATCGTAATAGCTCAAATAAATGGGAGGGTGCCTTTTTCTACTTTCCTGATGAGTAGAGCAGGGCAAAATACCTTTACATCCTTCATGTGAAGAAACATTTCAGCTCTTACATGATACTCTGACTCAAACAGGATATGGGTTTATGTGGAGTTAATACACCTGGTGCCTCTTAGTCCTGGCATTTGTCCTTACATGGATGCTTTTGGATAGCATTCTTTTAACCCTGTGGGGAAATTACAGAAAATTAGCAATGGTTTATATGACAAGCCAGATACAAATAACTCAGAATGCTCAGTTGATCTATGTGTTTCCTTGGGCTTGTTTTTTTTCACCACCCACCCCACCACCCCACCCCCCGCCACTTATCTGCTACAAAAGCGATATTTGAAAGACAGATTTGCTCACGTGAAAAACTGAACCTGAAGAACAGCAGTCTGTTCCCAGGTGGCAAAACACACCTGCCCATGTGAGGCAGTTGGGACTGGTCCATGAATGAAACTGCACTTACCAACAGCCAAGGCTGAAACCCAACCTGGAGATTGGCTCAAAACAAGGCAAACAGAGTACAGCTCTCATAATCTCTACCCAAGTGACACCATGATGAGAGGGGCACTGCTTTATCTGCTGTTGATCTTGAAACCAGTGTTAAGCTGAAGAATTGACACATCATCAGCTTGTTCACTTTTTCCCTCTGTCAAATAATCCATG
>NW_010274251.1:0-42646 GCF_000690775.1 Eurypyga helias | reverse complement strand
TCAGCAGGGACGGGTAGCTTTTACCAGTCTATCTCATGTTCCAAGGGTTCACGCTGTTCCCTTCTTTAAAGGTCTAAGGGAGGGTGGCAGTGCCTCACAGTTGGAATTAGATTCAGAGAAATAGAAGAATGCAGGAGTTTTCTTTACAAAAGTCATGTACAAAAGGAGAATTACAGCTGTGCAGCATACAGCTAAACCCAGTGCTCCACCTCCACTGAAACAACTCCAGCTGATGCTGCTGCCACCTACGTGGCACCAGGGTGGCAGAGCCACCTTCCTCCCAGTAGAGCCTGCCCAGATCACCTATCACTGCCAGCTCCTGGGGGCACCAAAAGCAGAGGCCCCTAGCTGAGGGGACAGGTCCTGCCTGCCCCCAGATCTTCGGGCTCCCCAGAGGAGCACTCACTCTGTGTGGCCCTGAGGTGTTGGTGAGTATCAGCAGTGTAGGGCTGAGCACCCGGGAGTAATAGCCTGCTCCCAAATGCAGACAGGGATAGCCGCGGGCAGCTACGGCATGGCAAAAACAGACTATTTTATTTAGGCGTGGAGGAAAGAACAGACTCTAACTTGGAGAGATTTTTAATCTGGAGAGTCACTGATACAAAACCCGCTAGTGTAATTAAAACTGATTGAGTCCTGGCCCAGTCAGGGATAGGTGGGAGGGACTATAGGAAGGTCTGTGGGAAGAAATTCTGTGCTACACACAGATGTGTGCCAGCTGCTCACACTGACTGGTCCTGGTGGTCCCTGCCAGGTCACTTCTATGAGGAAGAAGAATCACTGGACAAGTCAGATGTCCTCTGATGCAATCACACCTATTTACAAAGAAAATGATTTCAAACCTCCTTCGACAATCCCTCAGTCATAACAAGCCCCCCCAGGTTTACCATCAGTATTGGTTCAGGCAATGCTGGTGCTTGGTTTTTGTCTCTGTTTCTCAAGTATTTACTCTGCCTGTGAACAGGGTAAAAAACCAAACCCATTCCTCACTACCACTTTCTGCCTCCCAGCATCAGTGAAAACACTTTACCCGCAATACAAATTCGGGAGTAACCTCAAATATACCTTTAAGTTTAGGCAGCAATTTAAGTGTGTTTTCTCTATGTGCCAAGCTGGGCAGGGAGGGCAGGATTCCCCCACCTAACTGCAGACATCTACAAAGCACACACTGGTGTCTACATTAGTCACTCTGACTCCTCTTTATAGCACAGAGGAACAAATGCTTCCAGGGAAGGATTCATCTGACCTACTATTACACTGACCTATTATAGGTGAGATTAATCACACCCTTGAGATGTGCTTCTCTCCCTAGTTGCAGGGGGAGCCCAGGGCGATTAGTCCAGCTGCTTTATAGACATCTGAGGTCATCTGAAATGAACCTCTGCTATAGGGAACCAGGCCTCAGATACAGTGGACCTCAGATATCTCATACCCTAGAGCTGCTGAGGTGTCACCATTTTGTATTTTGTTTATGTTTCCATACTTTCCTTTGTCTATTCAGCCTGTTCTGAATACTACTAGGTCTGTGGTGCTTCCATATAGCTATTTTTGTGTCCTCCTACAGAGAAGGCTACATTTATCATTGGGTGAAATATCTGATCCTTACCTAGATCCTTACCTTGTTGTGATGCTCTGGTGGCACATGAATGTTCCTGGGAACCAAGAACAAAAGGTCTCAAGAAAGCACAAAGCTAGCGTGGTGATTACTAATGTATTAGGAAACACAGCACAGCTGGTAGCAAGGGAGGGAGGCCCACTGTGTAACTAATGACTGTCCCTGTAAGTAATCCCTCAGGGAGAGGCCCTCTGCACCTAAAGGCTTCTCATTTCTGCTGTTTACATTGGCTGGCTCACGAAAATATATTGCCATTCCTGACATCCCTTTCATTTCATGTACCCTTTGGCCATCACTGCTGTAATGGCACTATACTACCGCTAAATCTTTTGGATGTGACCAGACCCTCAGTGCAGGATCTTATTTTTAAGAGCAGGGACGATGGAGGGAGACAAATGATGCTCCCTATGCAACGTTTGCAAGGAAAAGCTTGTGTGGAGGTGATACCAGGGGGGCAGCTAGGGCTTGGGAGCAATAACGATTGCAAGTACAGGCCTTTCTTTGTCAGTTAATTCACTCAGACAAAGGCTGGGACACGTGGAGAAGCTTTGAGTGTTCAGAGAAACACACATTTCCATAAACTCCAGACCATGAAACTGGAAAACTTATGCGTAGGTTATCCTTTGATACAGTTACTGCACTGTGCAAGGCATTGCCAAGCCCAGCACCACCGGTGCCCACTGGTCCTTCTTCGGGAGAGCATTCTGATTGCATGTACTCACAGCAACATTGAGACACCCTGTCAGGCTAGGTCAGTAATGCTCCATCATGTGCACTGCACACAGGAATATAGCAACCTCTGCCCTGGAAAAGCTGTACTGATATTACAAGGGAGGGTAACATGGGCAGCAGAAACCCCTGATTCATCCTCCCACAGCAGCCCCTGACACAGGTCCAGTACTGTGTCCCAGCTTCAGACACCCTCTCCTGTCACCTCTGCAAGCTGGTTGCTGTACAGCTTCCCTAGGGCTCGAGGGATGAATGCTGCAAGAGCAACATGGCCCCTTATGAAAGAGTGGCCCCAGCATTTAATAAGATCACACTCCTGAGGCACACCTGCAAGGATTTCTCTTTGAAAAGCAAGACTTTCAAGCCATCTTGCAATAAGCTGCATTGGAAAATATCTGATATTTCTTAACAGCTTTTTCTCAGCAATCAGCTTTTTGGATTTTGATACTTTTGATCTTGCTTGATTATTTGTTTCCATTTTACCACTGATTTTATTCTGACTCTTCTGGTTTTGAAGCGCTTCTTTCTGACAAAACTTCTCCCTTGGTTTCACTACACACATCTTTCCAACTTTAATCTCTAAATGAGTTTGATGTGAGCTATTTTTATCTGCTGGTGTTTATAAGAGTCAGAGGAGTGAACATCTGGGATTTTTTTCTCTCTTGAAAAATGCCAATTCACTACAGCTAGATTTCGTTTTGTGTTTTAATGGAAATCCTAATGTTTTGGGGAGCTCGACGAGAATAGAAGATGTAATCAGTAGCCATTGAGAATAAATGTTGCTTCTAAATATCATCATCCTAAGCAGTTTTCCTCCTCCCAGGAATTAAAGAGAAAGCAAGATGCAGTCCTGTCTCCATAAATACTGCTTTATTTCAGCTTATTTAGACTACCTTGTTTAAGTTTCAGAATCTATATTTCTTCACCTCTATGGAGATTACAACAAAGCAGCTGTTAGCAGAGCTTGCCACATGTTTCCTGGTGGAGTAGAATGTCTGTGTGATGGTGCAGCTTTTCACTACTAATTTTTTTTTTTTTTTTTTTGGTTTAATGTTTTTGAGGAACCACCCAACACAATTTTAGAAAACGGGAAAGAGAAATTCTGTGCCTTGATCAACTCAGATTTACTCAGAAATGCTGTCAGCAGCAAGGGTGTTGCAGAACAATGGCCACAGTGGGAGTCATGGTCCTATTATCACTCACATAACCACTGTTTTGTGCATCAACAAGTAAGGAGACTGGGTAGGCTGGATAGCTGACAAGCAGGTTATACATGGATGAAGAAGACAAGAAAAGGAAATAGCATTCAACATTTATTTTATTAAGTTGTCCTGCCTCCTACTTGTTGATTCACCAGAAGTGGTTGCAACAGTATTCTGATGTCACCGTTGTCCTTGCAGCCTTAAAAAATCTGGTTATCCAGGAACTCAATTAGCCATGAGGAGGCAGTAAGTAAGTCAATATGGTGTATGTCTATATTCAGTCAAAGCTGAAATTATATGCAGTATGACCTCTAACGCAGTTAGACACAGACACTATATGCAGTTAAAAACAGATGCTAGCACTGAATTAATAAAAACCATGTCCAACAAGAATCTTGCCACTGACTGTGCAAGATATGTGGCCTTGAGCAAATTAAAGGTTATACAGCATGACATGGATCGTATGAGGCTGTCTGCCCCCACATCAGGGGGTGCACACACCACTGCTTCTAAGCTGGGGAGTGGAGGAGCTGCAGACAGTGAGAACACCCCACGATGCTCTGGTGGGGTCTTCAGCGCACCCAGACACACGGCACACCATTGCAGTTGTGGAAGCTCTCGGCATTTGGAAGGGACACCGTGCAACTGGAAGGGAAAAGAAGTCAGACTGAGCAGATGCATCTATTTCTGAGCTGTGTGCACAACCCTTTTATTGTGCCCCTGCCCCAGCTGTATCAGCTTGTCTGAAAAAAAGCTTTAAACTTTCCTCACAGGTCTTGCTTCTAAGTCTTCAGGCCATCAAATCTTCATCAGTACTATTGCTCTAACGGCAGAGACATTGTGCATATTTTTTAATTAATGGGGACTGCAGGAAAACGTGTCAAATGCCAGGTTTGAAATGCCGCTAAATGTCACCAGCAATTCCAGAACCGACCATTAGTGTGGAAAGAGGCAATTAATTTGAGACAGCAAGAAGCTGGTGCTAAGAGTTTATGGATTTCTTTAAAGTGCCTAGTAATTTCTGGTGTTTTCATTTTCAAAAGGTCCTGATTTTAAGAACATGCAATCCTCCAATTTCCAAATTTCATGAAGCTTTAAGAACTCTAGGTGAAATACAGTACAACTGAAGCAGTGAGAGATCATGCCCTTTTTAAATGGAATGCAGTCAATATTGCTGCACATGTACATTTATTCTTACTACAGAATAAATGCAGCTTTACTAGCCTGGGTAATTCATGCACAGCACTGCCCTGTGCCAGACAGACGTAGGGGTTTTTCTCCCCTGAACCAGAAGAACAAAGTACCTAATATACCACTGGGGACAGATGTTACATTCATTTTAGAGCTGAGAGAAGTGAGGTTGCCAAGTATGTCAGCAATGAAATTGGGAACATTCATCCTGGTTCCACATTTACTTTCTATTTGCTTCTTCCTATTTCAAAAAGGCAGCATCCAATTTATAACTTTTTTTGAAGATTTCTAGTCTGTGTAAAACCCCAGGTGCCCCCAACAGAATGCCCTGCTCACCCCAGGAGTCCAGTTTTAAGTTTGTTACTTACAAGTAGGGCAGTCTGTTCTTGAGGGAAGCGCCAAGACCATTCTTGGTAGAGAGGGCAAAGAGAATTAGAGGAATACTTCCCACCCTCCTAATCACCTTCATAGGTCCAGTGGGTTGGAAGCTTCAGTGCAGTTACAGTAGTTTGTATCAGAAGGAATTGTTCATATCTACCATGAATGCAATAATAGTCAGGGGAACAAAGTGTGTTCTGCACTTGACAGCTGTAGGGAGGGAAAGGGTTCAAAGCTCTTGCCTGACTTTTAGGGATGAACATCAGAACAGATCTCCAAGGAAATGATGGTATCTGCCTTGAGCTGATGGAGCCTTTGTTAATTATTCTGCTTCAGCAAGAGTATTTTGTGAAAGAGAAGAAGGAAATATCTGTTCTCATCCCTCTGAGGTTGAAGGCAGTGGGAAAACTTGACAAGGACATGAAGACACATGGAACAAGAAGCATAGTTAAGATTTTCCGGTTGAACCCTTCCAAGGAGTGCCTCATCTGAATGGTCTAAGACATAGGAATGGTTTTTCCTAGTCTCAGTAAAGTTCTGATAAAAGAAAACGTTTCACTCACTTTTCCTAGCAAGGAAACAACTAGATCACGATGAAGTACAAATGAAGGAAACATCCAAAAGGAAAGGTCATGCATATGAATGTGCTTACTGTCACCCTATGAAATGATTATGGTATAGAAAACCATTATTTTAATGGTAGCAAATCTTACATGAAGATGTACTCTGCTGGGTTTGGGGAACTGCTGAAGATCTAGGAGGAGTTCTGGACAAGAGAAGGATGCTGTACTGGCATTGCCTGGATTTACAGCAGGAACCTTACCTTCACTACAGGTTTCTCTCACATTTAATCTTGCCACAGAGACTTCCCACGGATGTTCACCCACCTTCAAACCAGTGTAAGAGCTACAGAAGGCAAGCTCCACCATTTTGTTTTGAAATTAAGGTGAGGTCATGAAGCTCTTTTATTGCATATATTCGTAAGACAGATGCGCTGAGATTTTGCAGCAAAGAGCACCCACACTACATCGAACACCAGAGTCCTCCAGTCCTTTTCCATATCTGTACATTAGCCAGCCTGCCCTTCCCATGTTTTGATTCCTATTCAAACACACCATGTCCTCATGTCCTTAAATGAAATGAATTCATGTCTGCATCCGCATCCCATCCTGCCAGCTTTTTCAGGCTTGGCAGAGCCTTGAAGAAAATCCATCTGGGGACCACATTTTCCCTATTCTGAAACTCTCCAGTTACTGCACTGTTAATAGCTATGGCAATTATTTAATATATCCAGAAACCAATAGTGATGCTTTTATTTAATAATTCTACCTTACCGTCTGATTAGCCTACTCTTAAAGTATTTCCTTACTAACCAGATTACAAAGAGGATTACTTAATTTTTCCAGCTGACAGTTAGCATGTTTACATTCTCCATGCTTAGTAACAGAAGTCACATGACATTATCAGAAGCAAGAACCAAACACATTTCTATGATGAAGAGTGAGAGCACAGCTTTGTTAGCAGTCCCCGAGCAGAGTCTTACCCCTATTGACTGCTGTCCTCTGAGGTTTCTTGCATCAGCAACAGCCGTCTCAAATTTCTCCATCTCTTTTCAGATCTGATCTGAAAACCTCTTTGCACCGCAGCTAGCCAGTTACCATTTTAATCTTCTCATCCTTTCTTTGCACGTTCTCAAAAATACTAATTAAATCAGAAAACCTTTTGGAGATATAACTTGAAAGCACAATACTAAACAAAACCGCACTGCCCTAAGTCTCATGCTAAATTAGGAAATTGTGTAAAACTGGCAGTCAAACAGAAGGGTATTTGAACTGCTCTTATCTCAACCTAGGATAAGGACATCATTAGGGACAGTTGTTGCTGGGAAGTCAGTGCTTGTCCTCATCTTAACTAACAATACACTACAATACCAAACTTGAATATGCTGAGAGCATGAATGATCTAACAGTAAGAAGGTCACCAACTATTCTCAGTGGCTTGAATGGAAATAACAGGTGTCTGGTACTTTTCTGGCACTAACACAATAATCAGTCACAGATAATTGATTACTTTCAGATCCAGAAAGTGATTTGCAAGGGATTATATTTTCAGTGTACTGTACTGTACTAGCTTAATATTAGTTGCACAGGAGGATCCAGATTTCCAAAGCACCAACCACACCACCAGTCATTTTTGATCATTTGAGCCATCCTTGTACCCAGTGTAGTTGTATGTTCAAACTTCTGGGTAAATACTAATTACGCCTTCTAATTGCAACACAGCTGCTTCCATTCCCTCTATTAAACTCCATTCATCCCTTATTATTAAACAAAATGTAGGGCAGGAAAATAGAAAGAGATTTTCCTATGCATCTGTCTCTTTCAGGATAAATTTCTTTCCTGAACAAGTACAGCCATGTCTATAATCATATATAATACAGAGTATCACAAGAATACTCACATTCATTTTGAAGACCTATCTAGCAGTGAATTATCTCCTGTTTTGTCAAAATGAGCATGGTTGCACATTAAGCACAGCGTGACTCATAGACAGAGCAATATGGAAAACTTCTTTTGGAGGCTTATCTAGCTCCACCAGAAGTGCCTGGAAAGAACTTCACCAACTTTATCAATGCTTTAAGAGCTGGAATCAGTTACCAAGAAAATAAAGACTAACGCAACATAGCAAAATGCAACCAGTGACTGAGTCTGGAAAGCAAAAAGATGTCCTGCCACAGCAATACCAGCATGGAGCAGCCCCAGCCCTTCTCCTGTCAAGCAGGTACAGGGACAGGTGCTGTTTCACTCTTTAACCCAGCTCAAAATCACCCCTGTATAAAAGGTGGCCATTTCTCTGCACGTGAAAGAGTTGAATCAGCTCATGTAAGCTCACCTGTGAGCGCACGTGTCTCATTCAGCCCAAGAGACGGCTAGGTTGTGTGGATGAAGAAGATGGGGGTGTGAAGGAGAGGAAGTGAGATCTCCTCTTACACTACAGTCAGCTGTTAAATTGGCTCAGCTATGTATGTCATGGCAACTCAGTTCTCAGTCTAATTAAACATATAACCGAGACAGTTCTCAATTTTATGAGGAGAAAATAAACCAACCCAAACACTCAGAACCCTTGAGAAATTTTTTATAAGCACTGGTCTGATGCTATCTCTGCCCCTTCTCATTGATTTTCTACAGAACTGTATATAAGGTCATTCACATTAATGTCCATGGAAAAGTATCTGTCCTCACAAAGGGCTGTCATAAATGTATTCACGTACAAGAATCAGCTAGGAAGTGACCTTTTATGGAGATGATGGTCTCTTTGTGAAAAATGCCATTTTGTCTTTCTCAAAAGTTGTTCTTTCCAAATTTAGGGAGCAATTTCTGCTGAAATCAAATGCCAAGGCATGTTCCTGGGAAGCCTAGGCTTGACTTCAGAGCTGGTCCCTGAAAGAAGATCTGTCTGCCACCCTGGAAAGAGTACTCACTACCAGGCAAGGCAGCTGGGTTAATCACTTCCATGTCTGTTATGTCAGTTAGGTTTGAAGAGGGGCAGAAGCTACTCCCCTGCCTATCCTCCCTGGAGGGTCCACCACTTGCTTCTTCAGCACGGGGTGGATGTTGCAGAGATGACTACCTGTGGGCAGATGAGGGCTCTGCAGCCTGGTGTCCCTGAGTAATGCTCTACCTGGCTGGCCCTTTTGCAGTAGGTATATTTGCATCCATCCTGTAGGTGATGATTAAATCTGCCCTGTCTGTTCCAACAATCAGTTTTTCATCAGAAACAAACTGGTTGGGAAATGAGCGACTTGTCTGAAGCTGAATGAAATATTTTCCTCTGTCCACAGACAAAAAAAAAAAAAAAAAAAAAAACCCCTAACAAATTGAGATGAGATGGACTAAATTATTTTTTCCCCTCAATTTTTTGGTTCAGCTGCCACACTGAAAAATCAATTATTTTCATAGGTCTACATCAGTCACTCCTATTTATAGAAATTCTAGTCATACAATCTGAGAACAGATTTCCCCTGCTGTTACATTGGCTTTAACTTCCAGGGAAGCCAATGTAGATTAACTCTTTGGGAAAAATAATTCCCTAAAGTAGAGAGCCTGACACTCCCCTACCATGAATAACAAACAGCAAGTGTTAGGATGATTAGTCACAGTGAACAGTTTATGCGAAATAACCACTGATTGAAATTTCCTTGCTTAAAACAATTCAGAAATCTAACCAGCTCCAATGCTATGACTTGTTGAAAGGACTTCTTGGGCTTTCACAGTAGACAAGTGTGTGCTGCTCTAATTTTACTAGGGGGCTTTATATGGTGCAACCCCCATACTGGGGGTAGGATTATCTGGTTATGCTGGTATAGTTCATTCACCTGTGAAAAAAAAGCATTAATCTATACAGGTTAGGCAACTTAAAACTGATGCATGATTGGATTCTTTTTCCTGCACAGCCTCTAAGTCAACCAACATCAACAAATACCACATTGCCTGTCTGTAACAGAACCTTTCAGGATGGTACCACATAAGCTCTCGTATTTCAAGTGAAAAAACATTGTATCCTTGGGGTTTAGAGCATCCTTGGAAATGCATTTACCCACCTGCAGCACTGGCAGATCTCAGTGTTTTGTAGAGCCTCCCGTTAGCCTGGCTGGCCTTGCAGTGCTGGCAGCAGGCAGAATAGACAGCTACAACCCCTCTGGGCTCTCCTGCCTCTGAAGCAGCTGGGACTGGTGGTCAGGCTGGACCAGGCCAAGGGCTGCTGCCTGCAAGAGACAATTTGTAGGCCGAGTACCAAGTTCTGGGGTCATCACTGAAGCTGCTTCCAGTATGTGATAGCAGTCATTGCATATGCAACTGTGTTCAGAGCTGTACCGCTGCAAGACGAGCCCTCTCATAAAACCCAGCATTCCCCCAGGAACCCATTTACATGAGTTTATAGCCATGTGGAAACCAGGCCTAAAAGCTTATGTAGGTGATGTGTTGTACATGCGTAGCCTTTCTATTTGTAGTAATTCATGAGAAAAGGCTTAGACCCCAGTCTAAGAATGGCTTATTTTCTTTTATTCTCTATAGTTCTCTTTCAAATTAATTAAAAAAAACCAACCAAGCAAAAAAACCCAAAAAACCCCCAAAAAAACCAAAAACCCAACCAACCAAACCAAACCAACCAAACAAAAAAACCCCCACCATTCAAACCATGAAAGTCTTCATTAACTCAAAGGGTTGATTGATACAGCCTTATGCAACCATTCACACCTTTAGAAGTCTCCTGCCCAGTTTACACTGGTTCACCTTCCTCAGAAGGCAGTCCCCCTCTTCTGAAATACGTTTGAACTGAGATCTTCATCATGGGCAGCTCAGCATAGTGGGCAGGAAACAAGCTGCATCCATCAAGTGATATATTTCATTACAAGTAGCATACCCAGAAAGCATTATTCTGGTTGTGCCTCTGTCAGTCGTTGCCCAGAGGGTTCAATTAGTGCTGGGGAGGTTACCTGCTGATCTTTCATTTTTCTCTGCAGTTGGATTTTCATCCTGACTGATGAAGCCACCTGTCAGTATAATTTCACCAGCATCTGTAGGAGTGTGCCTGCTGCAACCTCCACCTTACATTAGTCTCCTTTGATCTTTGACTGATGCATGCCACACCATCAAGCCAGAAAAAACATCCATTTCCTTCTTTGATCTGCATCCTCATGACCTGATGAGGAGAGTAAGTCTGCATTTTATAACATTAGGGCCAAATCCCTTGTGTGCATAAGTCATTCCTGTGGGGCTTTCATTCAATTGGAACGAATTCACTCATGGGAATTACACCTCACCTACATCAATTCAGCCCTGCCATGTCTGGCATTGGACAAATAACTGACCAAGCCTGTGACTGTAATAATACAGTCTATCTTACATAAGATGATCAAATGAATTGACAAAATTCAACTCAGTAGGCTAAAGATCAGTCTCATGTATGAAATTATTTGACAGTATGTTAAAATGCAGTCATAAAATATTTAAACGCAAGCCTACAGTATTCTCACAAGGGAAGCAAGTTAATTTTGGCTTTCTAGCAGAAAAGAGTAGGAATAGCACTGTTGAAAAATATGTCCTTAAAGGCTTATTTCTGTCATGCTAAGAATGAAACAACTGAACGGAACAAATAGAGTCATAGGACTTATGGAACAAAGGGATCCTGGGATACAAGGTACATGCCATGCTTTGTCCTATCTGTCTTAAATTCTCCCTATAGGTTCAATTGGACAATGTTCGTAGAAAGTGCAAGAAGTTGTTGGGGTCTCTTTAGAGATAATTTCTTGGGTCTATGATTTATAATTGATTTACTACCTTTACCTCATTCTGTTGTTTGAGGTTTTTTTTAAAATGTCAGTTTTGATGTCAGTTGAACTCAGGTGGCAAGATTCAGATTTTTAAGGCTACTTAGACTATTTTCCATTTAGCTTTGCAAGACTAAGTAGATTTCAATGGGATATAGGAGATGAAATGCCTAAGAAATGATGAAAATGGGACTCAGTTGTCAAGATCACTCAGGCTATGCAATGTTATTATGATATGTGGCTTGAAGAGCCTTTGGAAATGACACCTTGATTTTGCTCTGTGTTAATACAGCACTCACTCAAAAGGGACCCTGGTCTACGATTGCTGCTGCTGTGATACAATTGGAAAAAATGCTAGCCCATATGGTGAAAATTAAAATGTAACCTTAAGGGTTCCAGTTTGTAAATAAAGACTAAAACCCAATGCAGCAACATTTTTAAATATTGAGGTCTTTAGATTGATATTTCATACTCTGTATGTCTGATTTATGAACTCTGAATGCTTAAGGTTAGCAGCCCTGCTTTGCAGTGATCAGGCTGATGTTCATGCTATGACTGAGGGGGTTCAAGAGGAGGGCTACACCTAACTGTGAGTTCTGATGGCACCCAGACAGAAATAACCAATTGTGCTTTTCCTTGGGTTTGTTTTGTAAGTTTTCCTGACTCATCTGTATTTCCTAGCTGGTCTCAGAACAGCTTCAAAATAACCAGAGCAAATTTACAACCTGGAAATTCAGTGATATTCTGCCTCATCCTTCCAGTCACAAACACCTTTCCAAAGGTGTCTTACAGTTCTGTTGGTAGAACACCTAATGCCTTGTTGTTTCTGCTAAGCCAGTCCCTGATTGTTAAGTCTAGCCAGTTTGCAAATCAGTTCTGTGGCCATCACTGACATCGCTGCATCTAAAAGTTGTAAAAATCTCTTTGAAATGGTAAGCCTAAGCTGAGGTCTCTCCATATCTTTAAAAGCATGATGCCCCAATCTGAATTCTTTTGAAATATTTAATTTAAATAATAAACTACCCAAGCACCTGCATATTCAGGTTGTTAGCAGTTAGCTCTGACTAGTAGAAACTTTGAAGTGCTAATTGTTTAGCTGTAGAAAGCTGCAGACTTCACTGGTTTTGCAGGAAGGAAAAATTAACCCTTTTACACATTGCTGAAGAGAGAATAAGGGACTCAGAAAAATCCTGGGTAATATACCCAAGACGCAAAGTGTTCACAGAGATGTGACACGAAAAAGAATTAAATCCAACCATTTTCATTCTTTATATCCACAGAAACAATACTTAGAGCCCACGACTACATTGGAGACAACAAACTTAGCTTGCGTAGTGACCTGCACATTGGACTTCTTGTTCAGTCTGTGCAGTACAAACAGCAGGATGAGCTGAAATTTATATGATGCATGCACTGAAATATGCTTGAATATGCTCTTGGCTGCATCATTGGCTTGATGGTGACCTTGTGCCCCTTGGATGCTCCTCTCTTTGCCACAGGTTCCCTCTCTGTAAACCTGAGATGATATCATCCTTCCCTCTGAGGTGTAAGAATGAAAAAACTCAAAGGAGAGCTTGATACTATCATTCATGATGGTTTAAATAAAGAAATACAGGGGCACACCTGTTGCTCACCTGATCTCCTCAGGAAGCTATGGACCCTGTCAGGAGCATTGCTCATATTAAAAATTGGCCTTCCTCTTCTCTCCCTCAAAGTGGTATCATCTGGCCTCAGTGACTTGCTGGCATCTTTGTCTGCACCAGCCTTTCTCAGGACAATTTGGAGGGTTGTGTCCCACCTTAAGTACATTTACTAGTGTGAGTAATGGGAAGTGATACAGAGAGAGAGAACATCAACAGTGTTGCTACAAGATGATCTGCTGCAAGGAGTAGAAACCCTTGTGTGAACAACAGAGCAACAAAAAGCCAGGCCTAGCCTGCTGACGGCTCTCACAACAGTTACTATTTTTTCTTGTTAAAAGACAGATTTTTTGCATTCAGGAATTAACTCAATTTAGTCCCAAATGATCCAGGCTTGGATTTTTCGGCATGCCCTGTCATGACACAGTTGCCAGTTTAATGTGGTCATCTGGCCATACTGGGAAATCTCTTCCTTCTTGCAGGGATAGTCTCCCCACTCCTGCAGTGTTTTTTCAAAGGAATGAAAACAACATTATTTTCCTTTCTCCTCCCTCTGTAATGCCATCTGACAGGATGTAGAGTTTGCCATTCATGACTGAAGTGACCTCTATATTCCCATTACCCATGACTCCATCTTAGGGAATTTGCAGAGCTGTGCTCGTATGTAAAAGCAGTTTCTAAATCCTTGTATGGTACTAGTGAGGATTAATGGGAATGTCACTTTCCAACAATTATCAGAAATCAAATTGTACCCTGCTGCAAAGGGCTACCACAAGACCTAGAAATCTTGAAAAATGCAAGAATAAACTCTCAGTTTCTAATGAAAAGTTAAAAATAGAAGTGATTTTGAAGCCCGGTAAATGACCTTGCATGATTGCCTATCCAGGCTCTAGAGTTTTTTAAGTATTTCTTTGGAAAAATGCATGCTCTCTTTCCTCAGAGAACCCAGAAGAGACCACTTCTACTGCTCTCCGCAGACAATTAAAAATGCTCTCTCTTTGGTCATTCATTATAGTGCAAGCGGCTGCAGAGATGTGTGCCTGAACATTGCCCCATGTCACAAGGAAGGATGAGTAAAGAACGCCCCAAGTGCCTTGCTGGGACAGGGAGCGGGGCGGCAGCAGTTGGGAACAGGGCGGCTCGAGCCTGCTGTAGGCAGGTAGGGGCAGAGGTGGGGAGAACAGCCAGCAGAAGTCAGTTCCCGTTTCCAAAAGCTGGGAGCTAAGGAAAGGCAAACTGGCTGGCCCAGCTCCAGAACCACAAAAATCCTTTCCTTCCTGCTTGAATTCAAAGGAATAAACACAGCTTCACAATTCACAGTGCTGCTGTATTATACCCCGTGCGTTTTTGTATCCGTATTGATGTTTGTTTTATCTGTTGGAATACAGTGAACTAATTTTTTCCTCACTTGTATGACCTTTTGTTACTCCTGCTCTCCAAACACTTTGTGTCCGCCATGGCCTGGCTTCTATCATCCCTCTGGGCTATGGAGAGGGTTCAATCAACTGCAGTAAGATTTGGATGCCATCACACATTTTAAAGAGAACAATACCTGGCAAAATGCATATGTGAGCCCAGAGACAAAGGGAGACTCCTGCAGCAAGGGGAGTCAGTGGCAAACCTCCCTCAGACTTCAGGGGTGCAGGCTTGGGTCCACGGCTCTGCTGGGAGAGTGAGCCATCAGTTCCCTGCCACAATGAAATGCCATCATGAAACCAGAGACCCTTGTAGTCCCTCTGGTCAAAGTGAGCTACTGTCTGCAGGAGGGTGTCCCCAAACTAGCGCTTCTAAACAGGCAAAGTACAGCTCACTGACATATCCATCCCTCTCCCAACTTATTTATCTGACAGACCTCTGGGAGAGGGATTAAATCAGGTTACCTGGCAGGGAAGGAGTATGTGCTACATGGCGAGTGAAGGACTTCAGTATCCAGGTTTGCATCTTCTAATAAGCCTATCATTGTGGTGGTACCCATAGGTAGCTGAGTGGTGTCTTGCTCCTGGTTGCAGCTCTTCACTCCTTTGCCACTTCAGGGCTCATGGGTCTGGAACCCCTGGGGAGCAGGGTCATGTTGGCCAGCTGCATCAACAGCATGGGACAGTGAACCAAGAAAGTTGTGGCAGTGCTGTAAATATCTGAGATATGGTAAGTGTTGAGCAGGACCTCAGCAGGTTGGTTTGGCAGGTGACATGGAGTTAGTCTTCTGGAGCAGCAGTGCAAGGGTGAGAGAAGGGGGAAGTTATCAGGCAGGGTTGGAGTCACAGTTTGGGAAGATGTTTGGTTTTGAAAGGAAAGCATAACAAATGTTCAAGACTCTTTATTGAGATCTTGCAAGCTGGCCACCACACCGTCATGTGGGACCTTACGTATAACTTGAGGAGTGGGTTTTGTATCCTTATACATAGACTTCCAGCTTTTGGGTTATACCTGCTCAGAACACATGAGGTGAAAGAATTAATACAAAACATCCTAATACATGCAAAAAGATAATGATTCTTTAAACTGTCTTTGGTTCATCAATAAAACAGGCTGTGATACTGGCACCTGGAGAAACTACAGGATCACTCTGAAAGGGAAGAATGCTGTGTGAATTCACTAAAGTGAATTCCAGGGCTCTGAAACCAGAAATGCAATAAATTTACAAAAACCCAGTAGCAAAGGTACCCCATCAACCCAAGAGGTGCACCCCATCTGACCCCAAAAGAAACTTTTGCTATCTGAGCTCAAATCAACTCATATAATGACATTGTAGCTTTGTTGGAACAATGTTCCTGGGAGACAAACCTCTTGTCTTTTATTACTCATCTCATGTTGTCACAAATGTTTTTGTGACAGCTTACTTGTGCGCTAATTAGGGAAAAAAACCCCAAGCCTTCAGAGTGGGCTGTTCTCAAAGTGCAGACTACATTGTGTGGAGATTCACAAGCCCTGCAGGCCTAACAAAGCCAATAAATCAGAGCTCACAGACCAGCTTTATGCAGACATGATTTATCTTCCAGGGCTGACCTGCCTGGATATGATTTTATAATGATGGCAGTTAGTAGACTAAAAGAAGCCATTCACACTGGTGAATGTGAGACTGAGTATTTATTTTACTGTAACCCCAGCACCAATCTGTGGTAAGATAGATCTAAAACGCATGCACGCAGGTGATCTGTTCAGGTGAATCAAAGGCCCTAGATTTGTCAAAAAAAAAACTTTCTTTTTTTTCCCCAAAAACATGAGCTGTGATAGTTAAATATTCTTAAAAGAAAAGTATTTTCCTTTTAAGATGCTGCAATGACTGGAGATTGTGGATACTCAGACTCAAAGAAGTACCACATCCATGCCCTGAAGTAGCTCACAATGGAATTCATGTCATCACTGACCATAAGCATTGGTCAGGAACACTGTACATGTAATTTCCAGCATAAGTGTGTTCACAGTATTCAGAGGCTGTCTGGCTGTTTCTACAATGCAGGAGCCAGTGATAACTCGAAAACCAGCAAACCAACTCCACTAGGGTCATTGCTACGGAAGTATTGCACATTGTCTTTCTTGAGGGAAATGAAAATAAAGGTGTTGTTCTTTGCAAAGGTGTGCTTTCTCAATAACAAGGTGTTGTTTTGCTTTGTTCTGCTTCAAATTAATTCCACAAAATTTTACGTATGTTGCAGGATTTTCATCTGACATTGACAGGAACATGCGCATCATGAAAAGCTTAAAAAAAGGGGTGGTTTTAAAAGTGGGGCATGTAGAAGAGGATTATTTATTTTTTTCATTAGTAAAGGCAGTTCTAAACCACCAGAACCACAGCAGCCTGAAACCCTGGTGGATTTTCAGATCTCTTTTCAGTATCAGAAAGAGGAAAAGAGAGAAATGAACACAGAGCCGAATTCAGAAAATCATAGCTTTGAACCAAATATGCATTACTTTTTACTTGTGGGCATATGAAAGAATTTAATCTTTAAAAGAAAGAGGCAGAAACTCTAAATGCATAGGTTCTAAAAATTACAATCATTTTCTTTGCACTGAGATGCAGATGTTTTTACTATGGCGTTACGTGGGAATTCTATGGTCCACAGAGAGATGAAAGATTACCCGTGTCACACAAAAATGCGTTTCACTGGCATCCTGGAAGCTCTGTGCTACTTATAGAAATGAATGTCATAAATAGCTTTTGAGCATCAGATAAGCACTAGCTGTCAAAGAATTTAGATGCATTTCAGTAGTCTTTACTCAAGTGTATTCAGAGACCAAATTATTCATATAAGGAAATGCCTGTTTACTGCAGTGCTCCTTATTGTTACACATTGAAGTCTAGCTAGTATAGAGCGTAGCTAGTATAGTCTAGCTAGGATATATAAGGAAATGCTTTTCAAAGTCTTACAAATGCCTAGAGTGATAAATGTAATCAATTAGTGATGTTATCCCTCATCTCCACTTCTGCACTTACTTTAGCCCCTAAGGTTCAGAAAGTCAACATAGAACAAGCAGCCATGTTGAAGAGCCCTCTTTAAGGACATTTAAAATATTGTTGTGATTAGTTCTTTGGGAATAATTAAGAACTAAAGGAAAACTTTAACACACATTTAACTTGTTTGCTTTCAACACAGTGTTTACAGAAAACTTGCATCCTCAAAAAAATTGTTTTTTCAGATGTGCTTGGTTAATGTCTATGTAACCATTTATTTGTAATTGGTCACAGAAGTCTAGTAAAACAATTTCCCTGCACCAATTGGATGAAAGTACTAACTCCTATAGAGCAAATATCCACATGGGTAAACTTTGAATCCAGTGTCTGTTAATATTTATGAAGGCAAATTTGAGGGTTACCATACTTACTCTACTTGTAAAATATGCAAGCCTAGCTGTAAAAATAACTTACAAATTCAAACAAATATTTGAAAGACTTTTTTTCTTTCTTTGGCTATAGTTGAGGCAAAACTGGATCCTTAGGTAGATGCCATTGCGTAGGCCAGCTTTGAGATCTTCTCCAGACTTTGGTCAGTCTCTCTGACCTTAGGCCCTCTGGCTAGACAATTGGTAATTGGGATCCAGTCTAAGTGATCCATGACAATAAAGAATCAAACTACTTATGCTGCCATCATAGATGGCTTGAAGAACATTTCAACATCAAGCCAGTCACCAGACTGTCGCCCTGCTTAGAAGAAAACAGTGTTTTACCAAAAAGATAGTCAGAGAGACATTCTACTCAAAAGTGATGTTCACTGCAGAAAAATCCCCCTATATTTCTATGACAACTGGTTTGCAATTGGGGAATTCAAAAATTTCCAGTGAACAGAGACCATGCTGTATGGTATCCTAGGAGTCTACTTGTGAAATAGCTCCAAGGGCAGGATTATCAGATTGAGAGAGTTGTCTCAAGAAGCCGAGTATATGAGACAAGAGGGAAAGGGGGTGAAAATGAATATTTGTCCAAATATTTGTTTAGATGTGGTAGAAGTCCAATATATTTGAGACTCCTACTGTCTATGTGTGAGCAAATCAGCCCTGGTACATTGGCTCCAGCTACCCCAGGTTTTCTGTTTGCATGTAGATAAGTTCTGCATCACATCAGTGGTGACTCTGGTGCCACCCAGGCGCCAAGGGTTCAACATACCTGCTCAGGTATGTGCAACAATTGCAACATGTTCCGGATTCACTGGACATGGTGACCATAGACAGGCTCAATGTTTCTTACAGTGAGAATCCCATTTGTCTGGGATAAATTGGTCTCATTGTGTATGAGATAGAGAATGCCAGGGATCCTAGGCAACCAAAAATACTGTGGGTCACTGTTCAAAGCAATATCTAGATTGTCAGAGTTGGTTGGCAGGAAACTATTGCAGAAATACTAATAAAGAGAGTTAAAAGATGAAAATACTACTTAAGACTCCACAATTATTCAATAAAATTTTCATTTTCCCTTCCTCAGAACCATTGCCACTTTGTCTCCTGGGGAGTGTGCACTGTAGCTAGAAAGACTGGAAAATGATTGCAAGTCAAAGACTTTTCACAAGGACAATTTGCAGAAAACAAAGAACAATAACAGTAATAAATGATTGTGAGAGAAACCCATTTTGTTTTCAAGCCAATACTCATATCTTGTTCTATAAGGCAGTTGCTATCAATTGCATATGGATGAGAAGATGGAGAAACCAGAAGTGAGGAAATCAAGTACAAAAATTTTTATGATCTTCTGAGAATTGCTATCAGTTTTTCAGTTTGTTTCATAAAAGGCTGTGGAATAATTTCAAGTGACAGAAGACTATATCCTAAATTAGGATTGATACTGTACAGCAAACACATACAAGGTAGATAACTGGAACAAAAAAGATACTCTCTCTGTCTCTGAAGTTCTTCCTCCGTAGTGATTGCTGCAAACATTGAGTAGCCAGGAATAGCCTGATCACATTGCAGAGCATCCCGTTTTAACAATCTTTGACTGACTGCTTTTTGAATTAGTCAATATTTTGTGGAAAAGAGAGATACACTTGCAGTGGTCAACTAAAGAACAGTTGGAAGAAGTGGATAATTTATCATAATTTTGTGTGTTATTTTAAATAAATACAATTTTACAGTAATTAGCTCACCATATTTACAAGTTATTCTCTCTTCCAGTGGTTGTTTTTTGCTTACTGCGGAGGCTCTGGTCCTTCACTGAGTTCTATGCATGGAGAACTTTGTGCCTTGCTGAGCATCCAGTGATTAACATATTGTGATTAAAATATTTCTGATTTACAAAGCGAATCACAGTCAATGATCTACCCAAGCACCCCTCAGTGCAAAATTGGAAGATTAACCTTACTTTCAGGTAAGAAACATGGAGGAAATTTTAAAAGATAAAAATAGATGCCCACTGATATTTTTAAAAAGACTATCTAATCTGTAAAGCAGTTTAGCTGCCTAACTTCCATGGAAATAACCTGCAGAAATATCTTAACAACTCTTTCTTCCCTCTTTCACACTCTCCAACTTCCAGGGAATTTGGTACCCAAAAACCTTAGAAAATCCTAGTTGGCTTCTATCTTGGCTTTAGACTTAAAAATACCCTTGAAAGTTTCAGCCATGCCTATACCCATTTGTACAGCAAATAGCAGAACGAGACCTCAGTCCTCTGCTCACAGTCATTCATTGTTATGGTGGAAGTGGAAGAGAGAGCGAAAGATACGCCACATATTTAAGAGAATGGGGCTTGGATGAGCTCACAGCTGCCTAATCAACAGCTGCAGTTGCGATGCAGCTCCATATGGGCTGGCATGCGAGGCTCAAGTGGCAAGAATGGATCTTGTTCTGGCTGTATTGTACTGCTGAACATTTTGATATGGGTTCCTCATTAACCAGTGACTGATTAATGGCACCTAATTAAAGCAGGGGACAGCAAGAAGAATGGAGTGGTGGGGGAGTTAGATACCGCAAGGTGTCCTGCCACACTGCTTGCCTTGAATATGTGTTGGTTGGGGTGACTAATAGCACAAACCTAGGAATTAACTCTCTCAGCTGATGCTATTGTTTCTGGCAGAAAGCTTGCCTGTCACAAGGATTAACTCAATCTATACTGTTATTTAGTCAGTGACAACAGATGCTCATTCAGATATCTCGGCAGAGGAAGATGGCTCCGCTCAACATCAGCGCTTGCATGACACCCCAGGAGGGCCACTTCGCTATCAGCTTCTGGTCCTCAGCACCCCTTCACATCTAGTGCTCTGTTTATATGCATATTATTCTCTGTGTGTGACATTTAAGATAGATATTTGGCAATAACATCTTGAAGAAAGCGGTACCCCTTCTGGGAAAATGCAGATCATTATTCAGATGAGGAAAATGGAAAGTCAAGGAGAAACAAGTGATTTGTTCTCCTCCTGCCACGTCTCCCCCGCAAAAGCTGCTTGCCCAGCCATCCTGTCCCTTCAGCGAAGGAAGCAGGACTGCCAGCAGTCAGATTTTCCGCCGTGGTAAATGTCACTGTCGTCCTTTGACCAGGTCCTCAACTCCCCTCAATATCTGGCTGCCAGCCCACCGCGCACAAAGGGGCCGCTCCGTCCCTCGCCTCCTCTGCCAGCCACAAGAAGGTTGGCTCAGCTGAAATCTGTGGAGCAAACCCAATGCAAGTGAGCAGGGAAGGAGGCCTGGTACTATCTAACAACTTAAAGCAGCTCTAGGCCTGGAATTTGGGGCTGCTGCATTTGGTGCCTCAGATTCGAACTCCTCCACAGATTTGAGAGAGCTGTGTACCCCTCTAGATGGGATTTTTGTGGGCAATAGTCTGCCTGGCAAGACCCAACTCACGAGGGAAATTTCTTGAGGGCACACACTGATTCTTGGCTTTTAATAAAAAATAGTTCCCAGCCCAGGTGCTGGGCTGAAGTTGGGTCACCAGGGACCTGCCATGTATGCTGAGCAACTCCCAGCACCCCTCATGCATCCTCCTTGCCTGGGACATTTCGGGTGGGAGGAAGCTTTGGGAACTGAGAGTCTCCTGCTGAGAAGCCATTGGAATAGGAAGGGATAAAACCTCCCACGGGTTTTGCTTGGAGAGGCCCTTGCAGTCCATGCTATTTAAGGAGCAGGGCTTGGTTCCCATGGGAGACCCGTCGATCTGTCCAACAGCCCTGCACTGTCCCTGGGAAACCTCCTTGGTGCATGTCCTGTGGATCACCGCCTGCCGGATGGGACAGGGTAGAAGGATATTGCAAAAAGCAAAACTGGGTTTTTCATTCCCTCACAGTAGGGCATGGCTGAGCATGGGAGAACTGGGAAAGGAGCAAAGAGCAAAATGTGTGATAATGTCTCTGGGAAGGCACCAGTACTAGAAAAGGCTAAACAGGCTGGGATTGTTGAGATTGTTGAGGCTGGATAAGAGTTAAGAGAGGGGGGGATGTCTGAGGTGTATAAATCCTATAAGATCTGGACACAGTGCGTGGGGAATACCCACCCCCTCCTGCCTCAGCCCAGAGCTAAGGACACCCTTTGAAATCAGCAGACCGCAAGCTTAAAACAAATAGAGGAAGTCCTCTTTCACACAGTGGAAATTAAACTGTGGAACTTATTGTTACAGGATGCTGCCAAGGCCAAAGCACAACTGGATCTGAGAAGGGTTATACGAGGGCTGCACCAGGGATGGCTGTTAAACCTCGCAGCCTGCAAGTTCCCGGAGGCACTGGCAGCCAGACGCTGCACTGGGAGAGGGGAAGGATCACACCAGAATGACCCACGTTTCCTACTCTCCTTACTAAGCATTTCTGGGAACACTAAGGAACTACTCGTACTGGGCCAAGGTACAGGCTTCACTGTACTGGAGACGGGGCACAGGCTCACCTGCACTATTGTAGTGACCTGGTCTGTGTGTTCTTTTGCATTCGTATAACAAATCAGGGGCATTGTCTTCTGAAGTGAACAGAAGCAGGTAAACACATTTGAGTAAATATTATGCTTGCCAGAAATACCTTTTGGGGGACTAAAATTGATAGGTGTGATTTAGACTGAATTCAGAAATAGTGTTGCAACCAAAGAAAATACATGAAGCGAACAATTAAGTGCCAGAACCACTCATGTCAACTTTCTCGAATGAAATTAGTTTTTTCCAGGAACATCAGCATAAACTAAAATCCCAAACTTCTTAAAATTAATTGTAACAGGACAAGCATTCTCTTAGGTTGACAACAGTTTGGGGGACAGGCTTGAGTTCTTTCTTTTTCAAGTTGCTAAAAGGAAAGAGAGAAGCTAAAGTAAGAGCTCAAACGAGCATGAAGCCCAGTGACCACTCTGGAGAAAAAGAGTATTTGCACAGCTCCTTTGCATTTGTATTTGCAGAGCTCCCTTTTTTTGCTGGGAATTAGTCATATGCATAAGCATCTAGCCTTGCCCCCCATTTCTGGGATGACGCCCAACACCAAAACTGCTGTCACTGAGTCCACCCCAGCACAACCTGGAGGAGCTGCCATGGATGCTCAGTCGGTGGAGCCTCCCCCAAGTACCACCATGGGCACAGGGAGACAGGACAGGAGAGGGCAGGGCTAGCAGGGCTGCACATCTCTGGGAGACAGCAGGCAGCAGCAGGGCTGGCCAGGGAGC
Organism: Eurypyga helias; assembly: GCF_000690775.1. Classification (NCBI taxonomy): domain Eukaryota; kingdom Metazoa; phylum Chordata; class Aves; order Eurypygiformes; family Eurypygidae; genus Eurypyga; species Eurypyga helias. The sequence continues at coordinate 19,504 of NW_010274251.1, read as the reverse complement.
AAGAAACCCAGCAACCTGGCAGATGCTGAAGTAGAGCCATCTTTGCTCCCAGAAGTAGGGGATTGCTCACCTGGGTGAGGTGAGGGTGCAGCTTCCTCCCTCCAGGGGCAAAGACCTCTCCAGCGGAGGCTGCTTGAGGCCATGAAGCTCTCTCCCATGGTACAGGATTTTACAACCATACGGGCTCCCATGGCTCAGCTGCTAGTGGAACTTTTGATGAGGACACTGCTCTTCACGACACCTGCACTGCTGCCCATAGCAGACACCAGGCCTACACGTTTTGCGGAGGAGAGGCCAAGGGAACAAAACTTACTTTTATGGAGTGATGAAGGCTGCCAGATGGGCTGCCAACCCACCTGGGAGCCAGCAGCAGCAGCTGGGGGCCAGCAAATGTCTTCTGGGAGTCTGCAGGTATACACTGTGGATACGAGCATCTGGGAAGAAATCCCCACCTTTGCTTTGAAACCACAGAGGAGGAACTGACACCTTACCCTTTGGTGTGAAAGAAAAAAAGGTGATAATTCAGTCCTCCAGGCAGAAGATGAGTGGAAGGCAACATGCAACCACACCAGAAGAACTCGAAGATATTCCCATTGCCAAAATTATCAGCCAACTCAGAGCTGTCCACACGGGAAGAATCATCAGTTTTCCAACCCTAATTACCAGCTGGCTGAAACAATGACATAATCAACAGGGGACAAATCTCATTAGTAGTCATATCCTGAGAAGAAGAATGCTGAACTATAAACTACTCATAACAGCAGTCTGAACAAGTATTTACAAACACACTGCTGTTCAAAGCTGGACGTGTTTTTTCAGAGGAACAGAGGAAACCAAAACATGGAAAGAAATTACGTTGACAACTGGGTTTTAATATAATGATGTCTTTGTTAAGCTTATAAAGAGGGCATCTCTTGGTACCATTCATTATCCATTGGAAAGTAGGGGATAGAGTAAATTAGTGAAATGGTGGAACGATCCAGATTTACATCAGCTAGCAATGTCACTTCACCGGAAAAGCCAGAAAAGTCACAGGTTTAGCTAGCTAATCATGTGAAGCCTTGTTTAATCACATTAAGGCCAAAGGGATACTTCTACTGACTGCAGGAGGCAATAAATCAGGCCAGCAATTAACAAAAAGAGCCGGATTGTCTTTAGCATTTGTTAGTCACCGTCAAGCAGATGAACTTTCTCCGTACTCTGCCTCCTTGAAAGCAGAGCACGGTGCTGAGTGCCCTGGCTGTCATCCAGCAGAGCACTACGACGTGGGTAATCCAGACCAAGCCCACAGGGTAACTCGGGTGTTTAATGGCAAGCACATGCTTAAATGTGTTGCTGGATTAAGGCCAAAAGGGTGAGCACCTTGCAGCCTGCAGCTCTTTGCACCCCGAGGAAAGCATTGCAGTATACCCTGTGGACCGCAGTTTCTCAGCCTGCAGGTCACCTGTGGTCCCTGAGATACAGGGGGGCCACCTGCAAAATGTCACCTGCTGTCGTTTTGTTTTGAGCTATGCTCGCGGTTTCCTGTACACGCAGAATGGGAAAGCAAGCTAAAGAAAACCAGAGAAGTGTAACCTGGTTTAGCTGGATTGTTTGTAAATAAGAAGAATGTTGCAACACAGTGTTAAATGATCTGAATTTTCTCAGTGGTGGGGGAGGTTTGTCCTTGGATTACATTTTTTCTGGCATTTCTGTTATCACAAATAATTAAAAATCAAAATGCAAATAATTTCCTGTTGACTGATAGTCACATGCCGGTCAAATCTCTGGAGGATGTAGCTGTAAAAGAAGGAAGCCTCACTGGATTGTGAATGCAGGTGAAAAAAACCTCAGCGTTATTCCTTCTGCTCCCAGAATAGTAACCAAAATTAGACTATGACCTTTCCAGAGTGATGGGTGTAATTAATGAAATCAAAGCTACTGCTATAACTCCGAGGAAAAAAAAAAAAAAAAAAGAAAAAGAAAAAAATGTTTTGATCACATTTACTTCTTTTTATAAACCATGAAAGCCAGGATGTTCAGTGTTTAGACTGATGGTCCCTCTGCAAAAGAGGAAACACACTACCGCACATAAAAAGGAATATAGGGGGAAAAAAAAAACCCAACCCTGAATGAAATTTCAGCTCCAATATACCTTTGTGATGTCTTGGCTTTCGTAGTATTCAAATGTAGAGGTTATTTTCACCTCCTCTGCTGCCTCATGAATTCCCTCAGGGTTTGTGATTTGAGCTTCAAACAGGGAAAAAGAAAAAATTCTTTTTTATCATGGAAGCTGATAAAATGGGCACAGACAAGAAAAGCTCCTTTTGTTCTGATCTTTCAGGTCTCAAAATATATTTCAGTTCATGCAAATATGTACTTAAACTTCTTACAAACCAATGGTATACATTTTATTTACCTTAAAAATGCATTTTAATTTTAATATTACATGTATTGTTTTCCTTTCTGGCATAGAAAAAAATTATTATTTTTATTTAGAGAATGTCTGTTATTTCTGTCCTCTGTTACATGTTATTTACTGAAGCTTAAGCTGTTACCCTCTCTTACATAAATCCTTCTTAGCACATGGATTATTGATCCTATAATCCATAATAATATTGTCCATTCTGTCATCCAGCTGCAAGCCGTAAACACTAAAAACACACATGCTGAAATTTGTTGTGAGGTTATACTCAGAAAAAAACCCAAAACAATTAACATGATCAGTGAATGACATTTCTAAATAAGAATTGACATTTCTAAATAAGAATTGTGACTTCTCTCCAAAAAAGCCTAAAGAGAGCACACCATATTATTGAATTTATGGTCTCTTAACTTTGAGTTTTAAAACCAAAACAATTCTTCAGTCATGAGGGTGCCCTTAAATATTAAGCTTGTTTTCATTTTGTACTTGCAATATAATTTCAAAATTTATTTTCTTTCTTACACTTTTGAGGAAAGCGCTTCTTTGGCTCAGGTTACTTTGAAGGGCTCAGCCTAAACTGCAGCCTGTTATACTAAACAGGAAAGTTTTAGCGGGTGTTCAAGTTCTGTACCTGGCACTTAATCTCTGCCATGGGCAAGAGATACAAGCCTGAATTTATAGCATGCCCTGATTTTGAGGCTAGCTTGTGATCCTGCCACGTGACCAATTTTGGATTGCTCCAGAGCAGGTCTGGAGTCACCCTAATCTGTCCATGTGGGCAAACTTTGCCCTTGGAGGGGATATTGCCTATTGGCAGGCTGATGCTGTCCCTGAAGTGTCACCCGTGGCAGGTTAGGCATCTCTGTTCAAACCCTGGGCCCCTGTGGGGTAATGGGGTGTTACAATCTGAGCATCCAGTTTTCAGTTTGGTCCCAAATCTGGAGGGTTTTTTTGCAAATGCAGGCTAAATGTAAAATCATCATAAAACTGAGAAGTCACGCTTTGACAGCAAGTCTGCATAAGATTTCAGCTTCACAGAGATGTGAAGGGAGTGCTAAGCCGTTTCCTAATGTCGGGTCCAGCTGTGATGGTGAGAGCACACATCTGAGCTGGAGTCAGGCCACCATACGCTCTCTCCCTGCTCCTAGCGCTCTTGGAGTTAAAAGCAATCCATGAGTTCAGGAAAAATAAATAATCAAGCCACTCCAGTGACTACAGGCTAGCAGAGTGGCTGTTGTTTATTTGCATCAGAGCTGGGAACTGGATCGGTTTTGAAATCCTGAAAGCCTGAGGCTGCACCTCCCCTGTGCCTGGGCCTTGCAGCTCCCCTGCTTCCGCTGGTAGGTGGGAGGCCCTCAGGGAAGCACTGCAGGAACATGATGACCCCTGTGCTGGCCGGTTTGGTCTGTGCCTTGTCGCCTGCTGCCAGACATGGCTCGGGGTATGTGAGCCCCCAAGTTCCTGGCAGCCCCCTGAGGGCCAGCCTGGGAGCTCCTGGCCGGGCACGGCTCCTCCGCTCGGCAAAACAGAGCCTTGCGTCAGGGGAAGAGCAGGCAATGGTTTCTGGAACAGAAATTTCTCCTAGACTTCCTTCTGCAGAAGAATATTTAATTTGAAAGGTGCAGTCAAGGCTTCAGTAAACATCCAGATGAAGTTCCAGCAGTAGGTAAAACTGAAGAGACAACACAAGTCTGCATGAAGTACATCCAAGTTTAGAAAACTTAGGTACCCCAGTCTTATCTGTAGCACTGCGGGGCTGTTAATAATGCCTGACATAGCTGTTATGGTTAGTGCCTCATAAAACATTTGTGGTTAGGGAAAGTCCCTAAAATCACTTCTACCCTGGAAAAGATCCAAACAAAGTTCCAATTTTTTCCTGCAGGTACAGAGATCATTCCTTTTTGCAAACCTGAATAGCTGGTTAGGTGGGTCCTGCCCCTGGCCATCCGTTCCACTCTTCAGAGGCCGAGGTTTCTCCTCACCTGCATGACACCTCCAGCTCTCAGTGGCTTCCAAGCCAGTGGCTCTTGTCCCACCATCCCTACGCTCCTGCAGTGTACACTGGATGTGGGATGGAGCAGCACAGGACTGGTGAAGGATCTTACAGATGAGACAATCTACAAAAAATCCAGTTTGTTATTTTTCAGATATATTGTGAAGTTCATTCATTGTTTCTCACAGGGAAGAAGGATATGTCTTCACGGCAAATATACCTGCCTGCCCACTCACACTTCATAATTTTTTAGCCCATCAATTTCAATGATAGGATAATGATCTTTAATGTGTTAATTTTCTAACAGTCTCAAAAAAAAGGCATGGAAGATGGACCTTGTCAGTTCTTGTACTGGGGGATGAATGAACACAACTTGTATTAAATGGCAGAGAATTCATACAGGAGAGCTATCATGACTGCCATAAATGTCAAAAATTGCATTGCACTGGATACCTGAGACACAAAGCCTCAGGAAACAAGGCATCATTAGTCCTGCTGCTCAAGGACTTGGGCATTTGGGAAAGGGACACTGGGGAACAGGGTTACACTGTTTACAGACCTGGGTTGATTATGTCAGAGATTGGCTCTGCTTGTGACAGATGAGGCAAAGACAGTTGATTTAGCATTTCAATATACTATTCTTGTTAGTGAGAAAATTAATACTTCGAAAGAATGTTTAGTGGTTTTGGTGGAGACTTTTATACATTTACATAAATACTGCCAAATTTTTTTGATCTAAATTACATTTATATTAGAGGGACACCATATTCCCACTTCTCATTCATAACATCTCTATACAGCCTGCTTAGACACGTAACCATATTTTCTCTGCCAGACCCTTCTCTGTACTTCTGAATCAATTCATATTATTTCTACATTATCCCCATCCATATTCTTTCATTTAAAAAAATTACAGAAGAGGAAATAAATCGCATAACTCCTCTCCATTCCCTGTGGTTGTATCACGATGGTTATGTTGCTATGGCAACATCCGTGTGAAGAGACTATGATGCTCTTGGAGATTAGCATTTTATCTCAGATTTCCAATTGTGTCATCAGACTGGATTTGCAGTGGTGTAAACTGACATAACCACAAGGAAATTAAGTAATTTATATCAGTTAATGATCTTAACAGGCAATTATTTGTGAAAAAAACCCTAAAAATTTGCATGATGGGGAAGCTGAATCTAAAACTGCTGCCGCCCCATGCATTTTTGAAAGGGTGGGTGAAGTTCTGCTTGAATTACCCTGGAATAATTCTTGTTTCCTAATGAGTCCTAGGATTTAAGAGAACAGCTGGGAAGCACACAATCTCTGATTTAGGCCAAGTTTAACTGGATAGTGTACTAAATGCAGTGCTGTGGTAGAGGTACGTCTGTCAGCACAGACTACACTGGGACATGGGTACCAGCACTGGTTGTCCACACTGATGCCTGTGCATGCTCAGATGTCACCGCGTTCAGTCAAACTCGCTACCTTCCCACTGTGCCTCGGGGCATGCTTCCACGTAGAGCAGCAGGTCTTGTACTTGTAAACTGGGCCCCCAAATCAGTGCAGCCCCTGCACTTTGCAGCGGAGCATTTTCCATGCGGTTGCTCACCACATTCAGTGTCCCCTCAACCTTCTCAAAGGCACTCCAGGTATGACTGTGTTGTCTTTGTCCTGTTTCCACTGGTGTCGTCTGCTGAGTCACAGCCATCAAAGGTATATAGCAGTAACATATCTGCAGAATATGTTACAGTGTTTTGTGTAGTAGTGTTTTTTGTACTGGAAAAATAACTGCATTTGATATACAGCACAATCTCTCAAGAAAAGCTGGCCTTACCTTTGCTTCATTTCAATAACTGTGTGGCCTTTATAGAAGCAACGTTCCCTCAGTGCCACAAATTAAAAACAATTCATATGTAGAAAACTGTCAAGGATTTACATTAAATTGAGAAACATGGTAGAAATATTAAGAGGTTAAAAGTAAAACGTAAACAGGACACAAGGCCTAGTTTTGATCACGTATATGAATGCTCTGGTGTTGTTAATAAAGCAGCATACTAGTGACATCATCAAGGACAAAGCCCTTCAATACAGATGAAAATACAATGCTTCTCATATGAAGCATGCTCTCAGTTCCTCTTCAGGAAAAGTTCAGCTATGTTATGAATAATTATCATAAAAAGATCATACTGATACATTCTAAGGACACACTTCAGTATTTTCAAAGCTGAGGTCCCAAAGTAAGGAACCTGAAGCAGAAGTGCTCAGTTTTTGGTGTCCTGGCCCCATCCACCCTCTCACCCACATGTCCCAGAGTCTAGGCCATTGGGCAGCCAGAGAGCAGGCTGTGGGCTGGACCAGGGACCAGGCTGGAGGGCGAGTCTGCCTGGGTCTGCTTAGCATCTCAGCCCGCCCTTGCTGGGAGGGCACAGGATTGCTCTGGAGGACTGGTTGACTTGGAAAATCCAGCAAAATAGGGAGTTTTGTGCAAAATGCCTGTATACTTTCAGCGATTTTGAAGTAACATCTGATATTATGTATATGCTTGAATATAGTTGTAGGTACATAGTACCATGGTCTGAGTTTGGGTACAGTGATGTCATTGTGTGCTCCCATGCTTTACAGCACCCTAGCTTGTCTGTGCCTAAAATAGGTGACTCAGGTCTGCAGGCAGACCCTGAGAATTAGCTCAAATCCAGCAATTGCAGGGTGACTCTACCTACATCTCTAAGTGAAACAGTCCTGAAAAAACTTAATAACTTAAGTCCTGAAAAACTTAATACACAGAGCACCTTGAGAAGAAGCCAATGTTATTTAAGGGACACTGAATTAAGTTGGTTGCAATGGTGTCACTTGCAAGAAATAACCTTTTTACCAACTAAACTTGATATATTGAAGGTTTCAAATCAAAGGAACTGTTTTCCTATTCTGCTTACCCAACAAAACACGCTTCTTCCACAACTTGCTGTAAACTATATCCAGATTAAGTGCACGCCATTAATTTGAACATATTTCTTTAAAAAAGAGCACAAAGAGTAGGAGAGTAAGGAAGAATAAGTAGAAATAGAAAATGAGAGAAACTATGGCTTTGCCTTGTTCTGCTGTATTAGGCAAAAACCCCAAAGTGACACTAGAGTTTCTTGTGAACTATGTTGCACATCATTTGCTACCGTGTCTGATAAGGCAGGCAATCACAACAATATGCCCTTTGTGTCCTCTGGGCTGGTAGGAACAGGGAAGAGACAGATTATTTGTTTGCAAGCCAAAGTGAATGTGGTGCCAGTGCTATGAATTGATAATTGAAGTCGCATGAATGGGGAAAGCTCCTGTCAGATTCTGTAGACCTCTTGCTTTCTGTACAGATTTCTCATCTGCTTGCACACCAAATGTTTTCTTTCAGTGCTGACGTTGTGGTGACTTCCACCACAGACTCCATCTAACTGATGACCTTGTAGGAACAGGGTGTATTAGCAGCAGACTCCAAAAGGTTATGGGAAGAGTGTTTCACATTTTACTTGCTTGTTCGATTTCCAGCAGTAGCAGCAGTGTTCATTCTGCTCTTCATTATAAAGATGTAAATTCAATTGCAGTTGCTTCTATTAATAATGTAAATAAGGTAACCAGTTTTCCCAATGGTACTGGTCATGGGTTCAAATTTACTTAAGTAGAGCCTTCAGTGAGTCTATGAAAAATAATTGGTTTTGATTCTGGGGACCTGACTGTAGGACTGGAGATTGGCTTACTAGTTTGAACATCATTGGATTTGTTTAGCCTGAGATTCAGATACTAAATGATATCTTTTGCAGATTCTTAAGATGACTGATGAGTTAAATAGGGAATATAAAATGTCCAAAATTTTAAATGTAATAAAATCCATGGTGTGTCCATAGAAGATATTTACATTATGCAAGTAATGCAAATATTTACATTATTTACAATGCAAATATTTACATTATTATGCAAGATAATAATGGAAGCTGGATGACTAGCTACTTTTACTAGGCTAACTTTAGTTTTGATTCAATGCTGTTCTCAACAAATAAGGCATCTTATTCCCAACATTTGAACTATGTATTTGATGGAAACAAGTCATTCCCATTAATCTTTGGAATGGAAAAAAGAGACACCAGCAAAATGTTAGAATGGCTAGGAAACGCTATTTTCATCCTGTCTTTTCTATATTGTCTTTACTTGGATGATCCCTCCTTCTCACTGACACTGTTGGATGAACTCTTTGCAAAAGGGCATTTCTGTTTCAATAGTGACTGAGTGATATGGCCAAGCATGACACTTTATTCCCTGCCAAGTTTGTATTTTCAGCTCAGTGGAGAAAAAGAAAATCCTTTCTTTTCAGCTAAGGTTCTCAAAATGTTTGTTGTTTCCAAAATTCAGCTAGCATGATCCATGTTAAAGCTGTACACAAACTAAAAGATCAGTGAAATCACCCACCTGCAAAATTTTCACCAGAACTGCAAACGAGGAAAACACTTGCCTGATAGGTGCTGGCATGAAACAGCTGCTAGAGTGCTCCCTTCTTTTTGATGCTAGCACATTTTATTATTCCTGCCAACCGCAGAGTAATCTCAAGGGCACCTTGAAAAAACAACAAAAACTGTTTAAAAATTAGTGGTAAAAATAACCCCTCTGCCAAAAAAAAAAAAAAAAGTTACTATTGCTGGAAAGGGTTGATATGTTTTCTTTTTTTAATTAGTTTTTTTAAAAGAATTAATAGTCTAGGGATTTAAAGGGAAACAAAAATAGGGCTACATGTGATCACAGTATGGCGTATCTTGCCATCTCAAAGGTTCCCAAACTGTTGGTCCACAGAGACTTGACAGGTCACATAGTTTTAACACTTCCCTCTGTCTCCTACTGCTAAATCTCATTTGAAATAGCTAAAAATACCCATCTTGTTTTCCTGGTATATCTTTCCCATGTAAATGGACTTGTTGCTGTTATCCCAGGACGTGGTGATGTTCTGCAGGGTGGGAAGACAGGAGATGTAATTGCCAGCTGGAAGAGAGATGGTTTCTGAATGGAAGGGGAGAATTTCTATGAGAAAATATTTCCATTTTTCTGGGAAATGATTAAGGACCTTGTGACTAAGGAGTATTCAAAGGGGTTTTAGACACCTCTGCAGAAAGTAATCTGGTTATCTGGCCAGGAAGTTGGGCTAGGCAGTTGTCCTGGGATGCAAGAAAGGGCTGAGGTGTCTGTGCCTGGTGCATTTCATGCATACGCTGGGCAACCACTGGTTAAAAAACTGAAGCAAGCCAGAGAATTAGGAGCCCTTGCAGAGCACCTCAGGGAATGCCGTTCCCTGGAAGGGATATTTAAAGTGTCTGCTCTAATCAGTTCATTCTTGTTTTTAAATATTTTGAGGACATTCTGTATCTTGTTCCAATAAAACACACGAGTGACTTTAAAAGATGCTTCCAGTGACACACGCTATTTTTAGCACACAATTTTGCTTTAACTTGTTATTGTTTATAAAGACCTTAGACTTAGCAAATCATACCCCAGGCCTTTGGCAAAATGGTTTGCATGCACAGAAATTTCTATAATAATGTCTGTTTCTCTTGATGAAGATTTAGCACTGTCCTTTGCAAGAGTGTTGCTGGGGAAACAGTCACTCTTAGTCATATTTCACATGATGCCTAGGATTAATCTGTTAGCAATTCAGAGTGGATGGGTCTTTCACTTGGTGCATCTGTTAAAAAAGTTCTTCAGATAATTTATCTAAGCATGTATTTTGAACAAAACAGAATCACATATTAGACCTCACAGACAATTACTTTCCTTTAAAGTGATTTTTCATTTAACATGCCCAAGAGAAGTTACAGTTAGACAGTGGTTTAAATAGATTTATTAATATCTCTCAGTTAATTAATGTATCAGTCAATTTATACAAAAATATCTAGATTTCTAAAGAATATTCACCCTGAGTATTTAGATTGATTGCACTTTGAAGCATTTCTTATTTTATTACCTAAGCAACACTATGTGGAGGGAAAGAATATGTAATTGTTTACTGCTAAGGATGGAGTTGGTAGAGATGATGTCAACATGAAAACAAAGTTATATCCATGCATTCAGTGAAGGAAAGTAGCTGACATTCAAGTGAATTAGAAACTGGCAATCAAGGAAAAGTCATTCTATGTGAACTCATCAACATCAGACTGAAACTGGTGTTGATTGTTTTGCTTCAGATCTGGATAGTACAGATTCATGATTGAAGAGACTCCCCATATTTCAATCTCACCGTGAATCTCATAGCAAGATTCATTGGGTTTGAGCTCATCTAAGGAAAGTACGAACCAGTTAACTGGGTCTCTGATTCTAACCTGCAGTTTTAGTCAAAACATTAGAAACTCCAGTGTTAGGGAACACTGTCTTCCCCTGAGAAAGTGAGCTACTATTACTCTGTGAGTCAAAACAGGAAAAGGCAATGAGATTGTATCCGGCAAATGGGAGGAAGAGCCCTAATTTGGGGATGTGATGTATGAGCTGTCGCGTCTCAGTACATGGATGTAAGGGCTGGGAAGAGAGGAGAAAAAGGAAAATAAATCTGTTGAGCTGGAGAACTGCATAAAAATGCAGTTTCTCTTTCAGAGAACCAAATTAAGATGGCCTTGGTAGACCTGAACTTTCTGATCACAGGGACACAGGTGGAATCCCCTGTTCCTTCCACTACATGACCTCACTCCATAAACCACCTTCAAGCTTTTTATATGCATCCCACTTCATAGCCTGCAGAAGTTGTTCCTCTCAGGGAAGGCAAGAAAACTTTTGCAGAGTTTTACAGACCACACCAGCTTAAAGACATCATTCACAAAGTGAGCCATCTGCTCTTCCACTCAGGCACTTCACAAAAAATTAAGTACTTTTCCAAATAAGGACAGTTAGCAGAATTAATTGCATTAGTCTTTCATCCCATCTAGATAGTTTCCATTATTAAGCAAAGACTCATTAACCTCTTACTACAAACGTGGTATGAATCACTTGTACCAAGGAAATGGATTAAGGACACTTATGAACTCCTTGGCTTGCACCCCATGTTTTTCAGTGCCCTCTGAGTAGGTGCAGCCAGGGGCAAGGAAAATTTACAGCTCACCCAAAGACTTTTCACTGGTTAGGCCTCTGAAAACAACGCTTTTTCACAAGACAGTGTTATCGTTTTTGTAAATGTTATTTTTAAAAGGAGCATACTAAAAATAACACAGTACATCCTAGTAGCAGACTACTCATTTTAGTTCCTTTATAAATGTCAAACACTTTTCCAAATTAAAGAAATTTCTGTCAGTCCAGAATAATTCAAAAGGTAGCTTGAGCTGGTTGGGAGATATGTATATGAAAATGTATCTGACTCTACAGTTAAAAGCTAAAGTCCAGAATTTGATCAGATATAGTCTAGCACTACAAATGTTAGATTTTTTTTTATATATATACTGGCTCCTTGCACCTAAATATGCAGATTTAAGCCCTAATGAATGCTACAGAAACCAGTGCAAGTTTTTTCCACTGGGCATGTTCCTAAGGCTTTGAAGAATTTAGATTGTAAGCAGAATCAGATAAAAGGATATGGATAAGGATATGGATGCTGAATTAGGCAAGCAGCAGATTACAAAACAGCATTAGCATCTGCCCTTTGCGAAGGTTAAATTATGTTCCTATCTTAAATATTGCATTGCCTATGTATGCTCCTATGGGGACTATCCATTTACAGATTTGGGCTGAAAATGGTAACAGGACCAGGGCACTGTCAGAAAGAATTTTTCTTCTTTTTTTTTCCCTCAAAGTATGCTAGAACTTCAGGGCAGGCGTTATTAGAAATAAATTGCTCAGAAGGCTGTTGAAGAGTCATATGTCATAAGCAGTCTTGGAACAAACCAGAATGCTCCATCCAATAATAATGTAATTTAGAACTAAATGGAAGTGATGTGTTTCTATTAAACTCCCCAAATTTCATGAAACTTGCACCTTGCTCAGTCCCATCACATAGACAGTGCACAGAGTAGCTTCGGTGGCCAGTTTTCTGGAGTGCACAAATCTTTTAACAGCAACTAAGTTCTTCATGCATTCTTTTTCTTAAGCTGCTGCAAAGGAAAATTAAACACAATGTTCCTGATCTTGTTTGTTTCAATTTGAAATTCCGAGGAAGTTTTCGGGTATCTGGGGAGGGCATGCTCCTATCTCAAATTAGGCATCTGCTGTGTGGATATATGAATGACTCACCCTAGACCCTGTCTGTAGTCAGAGGCAAAAAATGAACATTTCATCTAAGCATTCTTGAGTGAATACTGTAGAATACTCTGAATATCACTATGGAAGTACCTGATTCTTTCTACTGATCTGTGAAGAGAGGCACCTGGCCCCTTTGTAGACATCTAGACTGCAAGATGGTCACATTGTGTCAGATGAATCACAGAAACATAAAATCATAGAATAGTTTGGGTTGGAAGGGAACATTAAAGGTCATCTAGTTCCAACCCCCCTGCCATGGGCAGGGACATCTCTAACTAGATCAGGTTGCTCAGAGCCCTGTCCAACCTGATGCTGAATGTTTCCAGGGATGGGGCATCTACCACCCTCATTGTAAAAAATGTCTTCCCTATATCTAGTCTGAATCTACCCTCTTTAGTTTAAAACCATTACCCTTGCCCTATTGCAACAGGCCCTACTAAAAATTTTGAACCCATCTGTCTTATAAGCCACATTTAACTACGGAAAGACTGCTCTAAGATCTCCCTGGAGCCTTCTCTTCTCCAGGCTGAACAAGCCCAACTCTCTCAGCCTGTCCCCATAGCAGAGGTGCTCCAGCCCTCTGAGCATCTTTGTGGCCTCCTCTGGACTTGCTCCAAACAGTTGATATCCTTCTTATGCTGGGGGCCCCAGGGCTGGATGCAGTACTCCAGGTGGGGTCTCACGAGAGCAGAGCAGAGGGGGAGAATCCCCTCCCTCGACCTGCTGGCCACACTTCTCCTGATACAGCCCAGGATACGGTTGGCTTTCTGGGCTGCCAGCACACACTGCCGGCTCATGTCCAGCTTTTCATCCACCGTTACTCCCAAGTCCTTCTCCTCAGGGCTGATCTCTATCCACTCTCCACCCAGCCTGTACTTGTATTTGGTATTGCCCCAACCCAGGTGCAGGACCTTGCACTTGGCCTTGTTGAACCTCACGAAGTTGACATGGGCCCATTTCTTGAGCATGTCCAGATCTCTGTGGATGGCATCCTGTCCCTTAGGCATGTCAACCTCACCACTAGTCCTATTGACTAATTCCTTGAACAGCTGGAAGTTTACTTTCATAAAATTCAGGGTCCTGACTTGACTCTTTGCCTGACCCATATCCCTCAGGACTGCTGAACTCCTCCAGTGTGTGATCACTGCAGCACAGGCTGCCTCCAATCTTGATGTCACCAGTTAGCTCACTTGTACTGGTGGCCATCAGGTCCAGTATGGCATCCCCTCTGGACGGGATGTCTATTACTTGCCCTTGCACTGCACACTGTGGCTTCATCACCACCCACATGGAAGAGTAATAATGTGTAAGAGTCCGAGGGCCGTACCTGTTTTTCTTGTGTGTGTTCCTGTTTCTGTGTCAGGGAGGGCAGAGCTTGGTTCCATCAGTCTATCTCTTTCTCAGACTCCCTGATGTTCCTTAAGCTTTCTGCTTCCTCTCATAGCTCTGCCACCAGGCTGAGCAGATCATTCACTTGATCACACAAGTCCTAGGCCAAGCTGTTATACTCTCCCATTAACAAATTCAAGAACCCAGCTCTTTCTGCCCTCACACAAGAATCACTTCGTTGGTGATTCAAAGAAATTTTTTTTTTTCTATAAAGTCCAATTTGTCAGCTAGTGTGAATTAGAAAACATTTACAAATGAAAAAGTATTCCACCCACTTGTTTTTATGGGCCACTAGTCCTTTTCATAGCTTCAATAAGCTCAGAATTTCTTGTGCAAAAATGAGGAAAAATAAAAAAAGGAAATGTGTGGATGCTGCTAAACATAAGCTTGTCACCTCTGGAGAACCAAGGAGAAGGAGACACAGTCTGGCATAGCACTGCCAGAAATATCTTAAACTCTCATTCACAACAACCACTCTTACATATCCCAAATGTGTGGTGAAATCCCTGAACTTGACATACTACACTATTACTGAAAGTAAATAATATTGAATGATCCTAGATGATTCCCATAATCCCTTTGCAGGGATTCAGAGTAGGAGTCCCACAGCATACAGTGGATATCAAAAAAGATGGACCAAAGTATAGATTTCCAGAAATGGCCATTTACGTGCTCCTAAGAAACATGATTGAAACAAGCGTAACTGAATGCAAAAAATCAAATGCAGATAGCAGCCTGGAAACATCTGAAAAACAAACAAACAAACAAAACAAACAAAAAAAAAAACCCTAAACAAAATCCAAAAAACCCATAAGGAAAAATAAACCCACATTTTGGCATTCAACCCTTTCATTGCAGAGACATTAAATTTACATGCAAAAGGGAAAAGCAGTAGTATTACATGAAGTAATGTGTCCAGCGATCCAGTTTTTTCTATTATTTGATACAGTTACAAACTTCTTTTCATGATTTCTTATGCTCTCAGGGCAGGTCACCACATGTATTCTCACTATAGATGTATGGTGAATAACTATTATTAAAGAAATATTTTATTTTACCATTGTAAAATTATGTTTTAAGAATGAGAGTAATACATTTTTATGATAAATAATTATTTCATAGATACATGAGAGAAGAATATCTGTAATTAACATTGTCCCTGCAAAATAATACAGATGGTGGAACTACAAAACAAATCAAATTTTTCTGGCATAATGGAAAAGCTACTGAATTGTAAGGCCAAATTACAGTACAGGTAATTAAAAACCTAGGAGAATATAAAAATAAAATTAACGTTGTGCTTATTAAAGAGCACATTTGGTAATAAAATGACTGTGTGTAAGGTGGCCATCAGGTGCCACCAAAGCTGCCCCTCTTCCAGGCTGACCCATCCCCATCTCCCCAGCCTCTCTTCATGGAGCAAGTGTTCCAGCCCCACTGCCTTAGGGGCCCTTCCCTGAGCTCCCTCCAGTTTGTCCATGCGTTTCCTGCACTGGGAGCCCAAAACTGGATGCAATACTCCAAGGGTGGTCTGGCAAGTGTTTCGCAGAGGAAATAAATTGATTCCTTGATCTACTGAATATAATTCTGTTGATACAGCCAAGGATGATGTTAGCCCTCATCAGTGCCAGGGCTCGCTGCTGGACCACGTTTGGCCTAAAAGCCACCAGAACATCCAGGTCCTATCCAGAAGAGGTTCTCCCCGGCCTAGCCCATATCAGTGCAGGGGTTAGTCCATTTCAAGTGCAGGGCTCTGCTTTCATCCTGGCTGAACAACATAAAGCTCCTGTTGGACCATTCTTAGTGCTGGTCTGGATCTCTCTGGATGGCCACCCTGTCCTCAAGCATATAGACTGGTTCCACCAGTCTGGCTTCTTCACCAGACTTGCTGAGGGTGCACTCTGTCACATCCTCCAGGTCACAGATAAATGTATTAAACATCACTAAAAGGTCCTGAGGAACTCCACTTGTAACCAGTGAAGCATGAATCATTAAACTCCATCCTCTGAGCTCAACCATACGAGTTTTACAAGCATCTAGTAGTCTGCTCAGTTCCTGCTGTTACAATTACTATTCTCTTCAACTAAACACCACCCTCTGTGATTTCAGGACCACCATTGCGTATCTGAATAACAAAAATTAAGGTCTATCACTGTCTTGTACTATTACTGACACCCCAATTAAAACATAGCTGTACTGTCGGAGACTGAACTTTTTCTCCCTTCAACAGCAGACTCATTCACCAAGATTCCTTTGCTTAATTCTTGTGAATATAGCTCACTGGTGCCTTTTTGCCAGACATAAAGCCAGTTTAAGACATTCTTTCCTACTGCCTCTTAACTTCATTACGACTTGCTGCCCCTAGGCTGTGCTGGTACTGCTCTTGGTGGGACGAGCTGAGGGGGCAGTAATGTTAGTATCGAGATGGGACCTAGAGTGAAGGTGGGTCAGAAAGGCGGAAATTGGCATTCCACAAGAGAAAAACTTACCATTGAATACTAAATACTAGCCTTACTTCTGGCTTATCTGAAACAATATAGATAAACAGAAACAGTGTTTATAAGGTGATTTTCAGCTCTCAGGATTGTTTTCCAAGTCTCATCTGGGGATAATAACAGTAAATATGAAACTCAATCCTGAATTATTCTGTTTTCTGTAGCATCCCTCTAGTAGTATTCAGGTCAGAATGAAATACAAGCGCTGGAAAGACCTCCAAGTTTGAGCTAATTTTTACAGAAAACTCCCCAAATGAAATGTTATTCAAGTTCCTGAACAGGACATTGAATAGTGAAGCTGGTGAACACACAAAAAAAGCATGACATCATCCCGACACTTGCATCTGTTTGACTCTCTCAGAGGGAACATTTGTGTTTTTTCAATAGTAAGGGTGCCATGGCTCTCAGGAGGGACAGAAGCTGTTTTCTCAGCAACCAGTAACTGAGGTTCATGTCTACTCTTCAGAAATGCCCTTTCAGTTCCCGATGGCAGTTATGTGCAAAGGGGCCCAGCAGGCCTTGTTTGGAGACAGTCACTGGTGTTCAAGGAATGCTGGAGCATTTTCTTTCCCTGAAATGCTTCTTTCCATTTCTTGAAACTGCTAAATCATCTCCACCAGCAATGATTTATACCTAGAGGTCATAAAATTATTCTGAGTCACAAATCACTTTCCATCCCATTGGACCGAATCGGACCCAGGACCAATGATCATATTCTGTGGCTATACTTTCTGGAGAAAAGTCTAAGACAGAGAGATAATAATACACTATTTTCTCAACCTATCTGTTCCCATCTATCCCCATAACATTTTCAGGTGAAGGCCTCTTAGGTATGAAGTTTTAAGAAGCAAGGGTTGTCTACCTGAATGGCTCTTTCAGATGACTCAGAAGGACACTCGCAAGTCCATACCTTTTATTGTAATTTTATACACATTTTTCATCAAAGTGTAACTTTCACTGATGTGTGTTAGTGAAAAATAATGACAAGCTTTCTTAAGGATAAAGAGAGTTAGGGGAGACGTTACTCACTGGAGAAATTAAGAGCCCTCAACACTTGTTCCTGTGTTGTAAGCACATGCATTTGTGGCCAGAAGGGTTTATTCACAGCCTGAATCTAAAGTTTGTTGTAAGAGAGACCCATTTCAATGTTAAAATATGGCCATGAAAGGACTCCCAAATAATGGAAAGATCAGAATCAGAAACCGATGAAGATAAGATTAAGCTGAGTGTGGATACCTTTTCTTTCTACACAAAACCAAACATCATTTTCCTTAGAATAATTCATAGGATATAATGCAGAATTCAACCATTGTCTAGTGATGTGGAAATGTGCTGCTTTATGCGTACAAAGAGAATACAGTTTCGTGTGTCCAAAGAATTGCTCAATACCTTTTGTGTAGCACTCCAAATGCTAAAGGTGGAAACAGAAATACCACACCAAAAATGTGAGCAAAGGGGACTTTGCTCAGTCACAACCACTGGGTTACGCGCAATATGCTTGTCAAACCACTTGACAAGAGTTAGGCATCAATACAGTAGATGAGCCATCAACTTTCTTAACACATAAATCCATGGTCCCATCCATCCTATACTGGAGAGGAGAGGAGAGGAGAGGAGAGGAGAGGAGAGGAGAGGGGTGAGAGAGAGGGGAAGGGAGAGGAGAGGAGAGGAGAGGAGACTTGGGTTTATGCCACCAATCTGCCAACTCAGAGAATGCAGATTAACATTAACATCCTACCTACTCTTTGTCACACACCCATGGTAAGAAACAGAACATGGGGCTTGTTACATATTGTAGACTAAACAGAGAAAACAGTGAGTTGGAAAGAAACAAGGGAATATCTCAAATAATTCAGATACCTTTAAAAGAATAAAAAAATAAAAGCAAGCAGCAATGTACTGCTCAATTATAGCAGTAAGCATGGTGGAGGCTGACATCTCTGCATCACACATGTAAGTACTACAAGAAGAAATTATGAAGAGCTAGAAAAGTGCTTCCAGATAAAACAATTATTTAAGTCCATCTGGTGGCAAGCCAGCAAGAGGGAGTGTCGGTATGTGCCTAGAGAAAGTGATTAAAACATAAGCAGGATGATGGAGAAGGTGAATAAACTAAAAGAATCATATTAATGCAGAGTTTCATTAGTTAGATTTTCTGGTACAGCAGCTATATTTTGCTTGCTGCCAGCTGCTGTATCCCTCTCCAGCCCAAAGACATCCCTGATATTTAGCTGTAAGCTTTGTAAATCATAATCAATCCTTCTTAATCGAATGGCACAAAGGGTAACAAATTAGAAATCTAAGGTCTCAGTGGCCATCCCACTGAGAATAGGAGACCACTAACATCTGAGAGCATGGGCTATACTCCCACACAGAATCATAGAATCCCAGAATGGTTTGGGTTAGCTCTATAGATCCTCTCTCCTTCTTCCCTCATTGAAACTGAGGTGACATCTACCAGGTCTTCCTGAGGAAGCCCTAAGTGTCACAGCACACCTGCAACAGCACCTGACTTGTCCAAATTCTCAAACAAGATAAGACAGCACAGAAACTGCACCCTGTCATGACTGGGTAAGCTACACCATAACTGTCCATTAGACACAATGGGGAATCTTCATCGTTCACTCAAGCAGCCTTCAAAAAATCCCATTAGCATTTATGACTATCATTTTTGCAGCTTTAGTTAGCCACTATCACCACAGATCTATTTTCTTTCCCCACTAGCCTTGGCCAGCTGTTTTATAGCAGCATTAGAAGAAAAATCGTCATCACCCATTCTCACATGCCCAGAACTCTCTTTTTGTGTCTTTAAGTCCTGTCTTAAACTCTTATTCAGTTCTCAGTCATCATCTGCATAGAAAAAATGTTTTATTTTCCTCTCCTCTCTTCTTCTTACACAGGTAACCTTACTCTAAAAGTTTTCAGAAGAGCATCAGCTACATTCAATTAAATTAAAACCACCACCCTGTCACGACCCTGGTGGACAGAGGA
>NW_010274250.1:0-35993 GCF_000690775.1 Eurypyga helias | reverse complement strand
CCATTCTATGATTCTATGAAACTATGTCCTTTAACTGATCTGACACTGTGATACTGTTTCCATAAGGATTAAGTCTTTTAAAATGGCTAAAATGCATCTGAAAATACTCAGCTCCTCATTAATTTTTAAAAAATCAGGTATGACATATTCTAGAAATAACACCATTTTCTACTGTGAAATTGTATTTCACAATTTTTTTCTAGGTCTTTGGGCGGCTGTTTGGATTTTTTGGGGTTGTTTTGGGGGCTTTTTTTGGTTTTTTTTTTTTGGTTGGACTTTCTGTGACTAATTCCTGTAAGTTCCACAGTCTGTTATCAATGACAATTGCTCATTACTCTGTTGTTTTTCTTAAATCAGGAAGTTACCATGAAGATAAAAGTCTAGTTTCAGGTAGCCAGTTTTATAAACATCAATACAGACATGTACAATGGCAGCACCAGTTTAGTCTGGTTATTTCATACATCTGTTACAAAACTTGCCTCATTTCCTTCTCATTTTGCCACAACTGAGTCACTGAAATTGAAATTCTTTAGGTTGACTTTTTTCTTCCCCCAAGCCCTTCAACTAGTAAAAGACACTGCCCAGTATTTCCAAGGGAATGGGTCAACAGCTGTTTTTAGGAACAGAGATGATCTTATTCCACACAAGGTGACTACAACACAAGAGCAGCCTGGCTATATAAATACTACTGACTTGACATTTTTCAGAAAACTAAGCTCCCAATGCATAGATACGAGCAAAACCCTGCTCACTTCTTACGTACTCACTGCCCAAATTCTTAAGAGCTATGGGAAAGAGGCACAGGAAGCTGACAGCAAAAGGAATAGTCCAGACCAACCTTGAGCACTTGGGAAATGATGGAAAGGAATTGGTGTGGTTAAGAAACACATTTCTAGCTACCATCTTTTACAGGGTTCCCTGAGCCGTTGTCTTCTTCCTGTGCATACTATGCTAGGGCATAGTTTGGAGGTCTTCAGCACAGACACCAAGCCTACATCAGTTTATAGAGATTTCTTTAAAG
The DNA here is from genome assembly GCF_000690775.1 of Eurypyga helias. Classification (NCBI taxonomy): domain Eukaryota; kingdom Metazoa; phylum Chordata; class Aves; order Eurypygiformes; family Eurypygidae; genus Eurypyga; species Eurypyga helias. The sequence continues at coordinate 34,972 of NW_010274250.1, read as the reverse complement.
GCAATGGATGGGCTTAGATATTTCTTATATTAATGTTAATGTCTAAAGTTTCCCTCCTCAACTGAAGATTCCAGGAAATTGGAAGTGTTTAAAAAATAGGACCTAATGTGTCTGAGTATGCTTAGCCTGTAGTAATTAGAATGTAACAGGCACACATGTAATTCAAGATGTACTTGAACAGTCTTCAGAAAAACATTGGTTTGTTTTCTCGTTGTTTTGTTCTTTTTTCCCCATGGGCACAGCAAGATCCTCAAAACTTCAATTCCTGTTTCAGTAACCAAACAATGAAATCGAGGCTATATATTTGCATATATCTTTGTTTGCACTTCCATAGTGACAAAATTATCTTGTGTCTTAACTCTTCTCTTACAGGTCAATTATGAGGCTTTTGTACAAAGAAGTCTGTTTCAGGAAAAAAAGAAACTATTTCAGATAAACTCCTTACTACAGAAGTGCAAACAATCTTGGGCAGAAGTCCAGAATGACGCTTTATCCTTGCTGAAGACAGTATATGGAAGACGACTTCGACTTTCTGCATCCTCCTAGCTAGCATTGTAGTTATTCAGACCACCTTTCCATGAGAATAGAGATGGAACACAGTTTGCTAGAGGCTTTAAATTTTTACAGGGATGACCTTACTGGAGCTCAGTGGCTAAAAGTCTCATCTTTTCACTGTGAAGAACACACACACACAACATTCCTTCCATCATTCTCTTTTCCTTTGCACCAGATTTTGAAAGGCTCTCTTACCAAATCATTCCCATATTTATTTAAAACAAACATTATTTAGAAGCCTCTGAATTCTGCTCTCACATCTCTAATTCTTAAATTTACTATTTCATCCCTTCCACTTCAAGATGATATGAGCATAAAAGGTTTATACTAATATTAATTGGGGCATAATCAAAACTTGTTTACAAATTTTAGGACCCAGAGAAGTATCAACAAAATGCAGCGTATCATGTATCTAAAAATGTATACATGTGTGCTTAAATATGCCCTTTACAGGAGGAATGTCCCATTAAAATTACACTTACAAGCATTATATATGTTATTAACCACAACACAATCACAGTATTTGGCTCTGTGCATCTGACATTACTTACAGTCAAAAGAAAACAAACATATTTAGGAAAGCGTAAGCATTTCAGCACAAGAAAGTGTAATAGTGAGGAAAAACTTACATGTTTGGATAGGTTAGGACTCTTTGAGTCAACTCATAGCTGAAAAAAAAAAAAAAAGGAAGGCTATATCAGAGTTGCCAGATGACACGTCTGTCGACAATGTAAAGAAACAAAAATCAAACAATTCTTTCACTTATTTCAATGTGTGAAATTTACACAAACAGATACATGAAGGGAAGTCTCATCAGTAAGGAAGGCAAATTGAATCATCAAAGATTATAGCATTACAGCTCAGTAGCTATTTGAAATGAAATAGTTTTCAACAAAGTGCAGGCTACTACGAGAAAGTATTCTGATATTCCTGTTTGAACAAAGAAATCTTCCAGAAAACAGTAAAACAGAACAAAAATGAAAAATTAATCTTAGAAAACAAACTTGTGATTTATTTTCTTAGCTAATTTTTCAGTCATTTGACTAATTATATAGAAATAATTGATGATAAACTAAATTGTTTTTATCAAGAATTTGATTTTTTTTTTTTTCAGCTTATCATCATTGCAGCCTTCCAGTACCTGAAGGGGTCGGTCCTACAAGGAAGCTGGGGGGTGGGGTGGGGGAGGGGATACGATGACTTTTCACAAGGGCCTGTAGTGACAGGACAAGGGGTAATGGGTTTAAATTGAAAGTGGGGAGGTTTAGATTAGATATCAGGAAGAAGTTCTTCCCAGAGAGGGTGGTGAGGCACTGGAACAGGTTGCCCAGAGAAGCTGTGGATGCCCCATCCCTGGAAGTGTTCAAGGCCAGGCTGGACGAGGCTTTAAGCAACCTGGTCTAGTGGAAGGTGTCCCTGCCCATGGCAGGGGGTTGGAACTAGGTGACGGTTAAGGTCCCTTCTGACCCAAACGATTCTATAGTCTACAGACTTCCACGGTCTTCCATCTTTATCAGATAATCCATAGTAGTATTTTTATCAAATCCTACATTCAGATTCAACAGCAGTAACTAAATTGAAAAAGCACCCTCTGAAAATGCCCATCTCAGCCTCCCTTGCATGTTCCCCTTCCCACCACATGTAAGCGACCCCTTGGGTTGAGCTGCCACAGCTGGTTGTATGGACACAAGTAGGAGGATGGAATACTGTAACATAGTTGAATGTGGTGCAGCAGTCAAAATTTTAGAAACATATTTTTAAATAAAGGATTAACTATAAAAACCACTAACCTGAGGGTTTTTTTTAAATAAAAAAGTAATTGCATACTGTCTGGTGACACTGAACAGGAAACCACAACTGGTAATTCGACCTGAGGGCTAGCTACATAACTAAAACAAAAAGATACTTCACTGGTAAAATCAGTAACAAATCATCAAATATGAACAGAAAGGGGTATGAGACATTGGTGGCTGTACAGTTTATGAGGGGGCTTATGCTCATTTATCACAACACCAAAAATCAGAGATATGCTCACTGCTTTATTTTTGCAAAAACTATTATTCATGTGAGGAGCTTCTTTGAAAAACAACACTTTGGCTAAAGGTAGTACGCAATTTTGCTGAGGAATTTAAAAAAGGAAATTTTCTGAAGATGCTTCTTTCCTGATCTAAATCAGAGTTTTAATCCACAAGTAGCTATATGAGATTCACATTTTTAACTCTACCATATTTCATTTCCCATCTATCATTGTTATGGGGCTGTAAAGTAAATTAACATACTATGGCTATATGGTCACTTGCAGGCAAACATTAAAAACCCTTATTGAGCTTTGAGTTAGGAACAGATGTGTCCATGTAATCCACAACAACAGCAGAAAGCAGTCAGGTCTTTCTGATAAGTACAGAGTATGTTTGATATTTACAGCTTTTCGTAAATAAGCAAACAGGAGCCCATTTCTCTGCATATATGAAGAATCAAACAGGACACTATTTTCCCTTCCAGGTCCAAGGCTGTTTCAGACAGATCTTATTCAAAAGTTCTTTACAGACTTTCCTTTCTTCACCTACCTGAACTTAGCTTTCTCTTTCTTGGTTCATTTCTTTTGCTTTTCTGTTTCACTGCCTCCTCCCCATAACATACGTGCATCCTACCAGGAGCAACAGGCAACCAAATCCAGATTCCTACACAGCCGCAACTGTGTCTATTTCAGCAATGCTTTATCTACATTTGGAGGAGAATTCTTTATTTCACAAAGTGACTAGTTCTTACATAGTTATTTTAAATGGCAGGCAACAGGTATACTCAGCAGATTTAATGGCATTAAACCCATCACCAGGCTGCCATGGTGAAGATGAAAGAATTTGTACTTAGCCACCTAGAAGCACCCTGTAATCTATCTTGGCAATGAGTATTCCCTTTCAGTCCTTGAAATAGTTGGAAATCTAGATGGAAACATCTAGTTGCTATCTATGTATTGAACACAATGGACTTTTTTTCCTCACTCATCCTTCAAGCACTTCTTGTTAACTTAGGAAGCATTTTGACATGCTATAAAAAGACATTTACAGATAAAGAAAAATTAGACTCGGTGGTTTTTTTTGTTTCCATGATATAGGAAATGCTGCCATTAAAGAGCTTTTCAGTACACCCTGCTGGCAACTTAAAACAAAAGCAGCAAAACTACACATAACTTTATTAACTGCCAACGTACATCTGTCAGGCATCACACTTTTTCCTCCACTGCTATGGGAAAAAATCTTCAATAATGTGATCACTGCCCTATTTATTTTATGCCCTGCTTAATGTACAGATTGATTCGCATAGCAGAAACTCAGGGTGGGGGATAAAATCAAGAGACTGTCAAACTTCCTTCAAAGCACCTACTTGCATAATCTTTAATCTCACCATACTGAGATTAAAGCCTACAAGATTTTAAAATGGCGTTACTAAGAACTTGCCAGAAGATTTTAGGCAAATTATGAAGTCTTTCTTCATCTGTTTTGCCATGTATAAGACAGAAATGCAATAATTGTAGTTTTCCAGCTCCCCGCTCTCCCTCTTGAGATGGGGAAAGATGAAAGTCGGGGGGCAGGGACAGGTTGGCCGCCCAGCGCACCAGGTATTGGAGCTTCTGCTCCCAATGGTCCACATTCCTGGCCTTGACAGAATCATCCTGCAGTCAGAACCTCAGTGGGGAAAATAAGCCACTTGGGGTGATGCACCAAGTGTCACTATGCTGTGCCACTGCGTCATCAAGCACTGGCCAGGCCCATGCTCAGCCCAGCGTAGCACAGTGCCAGAGCCCTACCATGAGCCCTGGTCCACTCCCTTCCAGCTACAGTGGATGCAGGAGATGCTATTTTTAATTTATTTTTTTGGCCAGCAGGTCGAGGGAGGGAATTGCCCCCCTCTACTCTGCTCTCGTGAGACCCCACCTGTGGTATTGCATCCAGCTCTGGGGCTGGATATCGATAGGATAGGATATCGAAGGATATCGATTGGTTGCAGCGAGTCCGGAGGAGGCTACGAAGATGGTCAGAGGGCTGAAGCACCTCTCCTACGAAGAAGGGCTGAGAACTAGATGATCTTTAAGGTCCCTTCCAACCCAAACCATTCTATGATTCTCTATCAAGGCAAACTTGCAATGTAATTTCAAATTGGGAAGCTTACTACAATTTACCACTACTATAATGAACACCTGAGTAGGATTTGTTGCAATTCCATTAAGCATATCAGAAGACCTCAATCTTTAGTATTAGAAAGTATAGGAAGGCAGACTACACTGCATCTTTCTTGACATATTTACTCGGTGACCTAACAGATGATTCTCCTAAATCTTTCTGAGGAACAAATAAATTAAAAGAAATACACATGAAGGAAATCTTAGGAGCACAAAGTAAGAATTGACCAAACTCAGGCTAAAGTACATCTTGCAAAGGAAATTAAAAGAAATAGGAAAAGGGTTCTTCAACTAAAATAGACACAAAGAAAAATTGTGGCCACTGTGTATACTACACTGTAAAACTGCGTGAACAGCTTTCCCTTTATTATCTATCAGGGTTATTCAAGTGCTCTCTCATAGAGAAAAGTTAGGAAAGATTGATAATGAAAAAGAGGATGAGAATTAAAAGAACAAGACAAGTGTGATCATCACAAAGACTGAAATAAGAATGGGCTGAAATGTAATAGATGACATGCAAGGTGACCTGGTGACTGGATTCTCAATTCTATTTTCCAAATAATAAAGTGAAAATCAAACCAAATGAGTACATCTGGAATAATGTCAAAAGCCAACTACTTCTAGAACAACTGCTTTCATGTTAAAATATTAAAATTTAGTATACTTAAATGCATACTGGCATTTATTTAATGAAGAAAATTTTGGCTCTGCACTACTTGTACAATATTTTATTTCTGGACATTATCTCCATACCTGTTTTATTGGTGATGCTGCAAGAATATTTTAACATTTTGACATCCTTCGCTATCTAAATACTTCCTAAAAATTGTACTTCGACTGGTTAACACCTGCCAATTTCTTAAAACTTGGTCATTATTATGTTACATGATAATTTCTGAAGAAGCAATGCTAAATCAATAGTTTTTATTAATGTATTCCATGTCAACAGCTACTATCACTTTTCAGGTTAATTTTAGGCTGGACAAAACTTAATATGTTTACAGAGGCTGCCATATTCAAAGATTGTTAACTTACAAATCAAATCGCAGATTCTCTCTTTCTTCAAAGAAGTAGTCCATTATAAATTTTCTTACAAAATCTGGATTTAACGTATTATCAATTACTTCTGTTCTTCCAAACTGTAAAAGAAAAGTGTAAGTTTAAGCCACATGCTATAATGAAGTATAATTAAGTAGACTGCCAATACCAGCAATATGTGAGATGTGAGACAGCCTATAAAAAAGCCTCTTAAGCAGATGCTATGAAAGAAAAAGACCATGTTCACGTGAATAGAGAAGTTATCTGTGGATGAAGACAGACTGGCAGAAGACCTCCTGTTTAAAGAGTGGTGCATGCCCTGTATCATATGACCTAAACTTTATAAACATCAGTTCCCAAAGCCAATCAGAATCCACAAAAAATTGGGGAAGAAATTCAGCAACATAAAAATCCACTGTTTCCTCAAAAAATGCAATACCAAGCAAATGCTTGCACATATTATTTATTCCAGATAGCTTTAAATATTAGGGAATATAGATCTTTCATTGGAAGTGTATCATTTTCGAATCATCCAGCTCCTATTTCACCTCAGTTCAGCTATCTCCATCTTTCCTCTCTCCGAGCTTTTTGCAAAATGTCTTTCCTTTCTTGGTGTTTACAGGAAGTGCCTCAGCTCTCATCAAGCTGAAAATGTTTTAATTAAAAAAAAAAAATTGATTGACTTCGGTTCATGTACAGCACAGATATAAATGGCTGATCATAAAATATCAATGTGATAATTTTGTTCTGGTATTTAGCTGTTCATTCCAGATACTCAGAAAAAAAAAGAAAAATGAATGATTATTGAAATAAGCATTTAATTTTGTCCTACACTTTGAACATATCAAGACATATTTTCATATAGCCTACTGAAAAGCTTTTTGACAGTCTGCTGAAGGATCATCAGGATCATAAAGAGTCATCAAAACTGCAAATTGGGACCAGAGACATTTGAGTGACTCAAAGACTGCCAATCAGTTCATTAACTAAATCAATAAATATGGATAAAGAAACAATAAACTTTCTTGTAACTGAAGGTCTTTGAGATGCATTTCATAAAAATGTTTTTACATCACAGATGCCAATCTAACCACTATGAACTGCACAGAACCCCTCATCCTCCAACAGGGGCTTCCCTATGCTGACCCTGCATACTCAACATGCATGTGGTATGAAAGGACAGAGCATACTCCACTGCCTCTTCCCCTCAAAACTAAGTAATTTCCTTTCATGGCTTGATTCTTACTAAAATAAAATTGTAAAAAACTCCAGACACATTATTTGTGTGCTCTAAAGAAACTCCATTACTGTCAGCATCTTTCTTTCTCCTTTGAACAGCAGCAAATGCATGCAAACTGCAGGGGACTGGCTCCAAGCACCATTCAGGTCATCTGGATCCCACAGGTCATCGGGAGAAGTGGCCCTGTATCTAAGAGGATGACTGCTTTGCAAAAGGCAACAACCCACCCGAAGGTCTCAGGCACAACAACATGTTCAAAAAAAGTTAACATATCTTCAAGGCACAGCTCTATAAAGTCTCAGGAAAAGGAAGAATCCTCAAAAGTGACACAGCAGTGATTTGCATCTTTACAGAGTGTGCTTGAATCCTGTTAGGTACCTTCACTTTCGCTATGCTCTGAGATGTTCAACTGGGACAGTCCTATCCAGAGATCTCCATATTCCAGCACTTCCTATAAAAGACAGAGAAGAAAACTATCTTCCCAATGAACAATACCATCTCCAAATAAAAAGGCAAAGAATATTTAACATAGAGTGTCAATTAGTATGTTCCTTTGCCAAGACCTTACATGATTTCTTACAACCTAAGTGGAATGATTCCCTGGTCTCATTGAAACCTTGATATCACCTGCAAGAAGGTTTCTGAATATGTCCTAAGGCACAGATTATTCAGAAAACAAGTTTACCCATTAGCAATCACTGTATTTCTTCAGCTCTCCTACACCAAAGCAATAGCTATGAAGGGGGTAAGCATTATACAGACATGGGCAAGAGAAATCTCCAGAAGCTCTCCAGAGTAAAGATGATACTGGATATTCAAAATAAAAACCTCCAGTCCATAAAGAGATGAACAACACAGGATGCACATGGGCCTGGAAACAGACCAGAACATGAATAACTAGTTTGATCCTTACTGTTTGTTTTGGATTAAAAAAGTCAGTCTCTTGAAAAATTATTCAAGTTTTCTCTGAAATGTTAGGGTGAAGTTGACAGGCAGAAGGCTGTAAAAGACACCTGCTTGAACCAACACTGGTGACTACTATGGCCAAGTACTAATCCATCAGAAACGACAGCAGCGGTAGTAAGTTGGCATTTCTATGGGAATAAGTATGGCTGGAATACTTGGCTGGGCTAAGGGGCCTTTCTTTCCCCTCTGAATAGCAGCATTCAATTTTTATGTACATTCAAAATCTCCAATCAGTTTCCAGGTCAAATAAATCTCAATGTTTATAAATATAATCTTCCCTGTCAGCTGCATGCTTTATAACATTCAACAATATTGGAGCCAGGAAAAACTGAAAGCTGGAATGGCTGATTAAATGAAATATGCAGAAATATCCCAGCATTTGGTACTGTTTGAAGGTATGCATGGAAAATGAGAAGCCGCTCTCTGACACAAGCCAGTAAACAGCAGTTCATCAGACCGGGGATGAGAAATGAAAACAATGGGGTCATAAGGATCATCCATTTTGCAGTTCTGAACAGGAATATCTCTCATCTGTGGATTTTTTTCCCCTCAAGTGTCTCCTATTTCTTCCATTTGCATTCTTACAGCAAACTCTCCGAATTCTCGCAAAGACTGGAATTAGCTGCATCAAAAGGAGATTTACCCTCAGTATTGAAATCTGGTAAACACTGACCTAATCCAGAAGAAAAGGAGTCTGGGCATTCAAAAAGAAGATCCAAGGATGACTGCATAGTAACTGGCAAAGCTACCAGAGGCACAGTAAGTAAGCAAAGAACACGTATTGAGTTCTGTTAGTCTGTCACACCGTGTCCAACAGAGTCAGAGCCACATATGCAAAGGTACCCAGGAAAATATCCCCCAGTCTGTGCAGATTCAAGTAACAAGTGGTCCTGGGAGACTTCTTCATCACCAGGCAGGAAAAGAAAGATTACTGAAGTTCTTTAAATCCTCAGATTAGGACAAGCTTGAAGAAGAGTAAGAGGACCTTCAATTGTGCAGGACCTACACTTCTATATAGATGGAAGACACAGAGAAACAAAAGAACACAAGGACCTATAGATAAAGTCTACTTTCTGCTGCCAAAGACATGATCTGAATTGAAAGACACAAACCCAAAATAAATGAGCTCAGTGGATAACTTGTCAAGAGTCCATGTAGGGGCACTAATACCTCTCTTGACAAACCTCTGGCTTGACACCTTCATAAACAGATCACTTTCTGACAGTATGATTCTACTTGAAATAGTAAAGGCAGTTTGCACAACAGGAGGATATACTCAACTTTGGAAAAGCCATTCAGAGGAAAAGAAAATTAATGGCTAATGGAAACAGACAAGAATCATAGAATACTTGAGGTTGGAACAGACCTCGGGAGATTGTCCAGTTCCACTTTCCTGCTCAAAGCAGGATCAGCTAGAGTAGGCTGTCCAGTCAAGTTTTGAGTATGTCTAAGGATAGAGACTCCACAACTTCTCTCAGCAACCTGCTCCAGTACAAGATCGCCTTCACAGTAAAAAGGATTTTTCTTATGTTTAAATAGAATTTTCTGTATTTCAATTTGTACTCATTGACTCCTGACCTTCCACTGGCTACAGCTGAGAATAGTCCACCTCTGCCTCCTTTATTGCCTCACATCAGGTATTTATAAACATGGATAAAATGTAAGCTGCCTCTTCTCCAGGCTGAACAACCCAGCTCTCAGCCTCTCTTATATGAGAGACACTCCAGTTGCTTTAACATGCTAGTGGCCCTTTGCCTGACCTAATCTAGTACGTCCATATCTTTCTCATGCAAGGTTGCTCAGCACTCCAGCTGTGGTCTCACTGGTCCTGAGGGCAAGAATCCCCCCCTTGACCCATTGTCCCTAATGCAGCACAGGATGTTGGGCTTGCACTCCCAAAAAACCTCTCCATTCCCCTCAGATGGAATGTACTAAGGGACTGGGGGCTTGACAACTTCTACAAGGGTATGAAAAAGCAAGATACAGGCACACAGCTAGGTAAAGGAAAGCACACTTTCCCTTTGTTCCTACATACCCTAAAATGACTGCAACTGGAGGGGGACACAGACATTCACCTCAGACAAGAAACCTAGCTTATTTATACAGGTTTGTGGACTCTCACACAACATTCAACCAAGACAAATTTGAAATCCTGAAGTGGTACTGGGGACCGAGTGGTGGGGTAAGAGCTGTGCATAAAAGGTGCTGGTGCAGCAGTGAGGGTTTAACAACACATTGAGTTGTATGAGGGTGAGCACAGCCTGCAGATCAAAGGCAACAATTATTCCCCCTTATTTAACACATGTGGGGCCCCACCTGGAAAAATGGGTACCATTTGGGGCTCTAAACACAACTGAATCAACAGACTGAGGCAGTTCTGTTAAATGGACCATTTAAAAAAAAATCAGCAGGCTGGACCACACCACTTGAGGAAAAGCCAACAGAGATCAATTTGACCCACTTCAAGAGAAGGTTTAGGGAAGATCTATTTCCACTAACACCCTCCACTACCTAAACAGCATTAAGGAAAACAGAGCCAGTCAGTTCACAGAGACCACAACAAAAGGACAAGATGCAATAGCCAAAAGTTTCAACAAAGGAAATGATGAAGGGATATAGGGAAACACTCTTCCAGAATGAGTAATTAAGGACTGGAACTGGACACCCAGAGAGTTGTGCAGTCTCTGTCCTTACAGAATTTCAAACCTTGGCTGGGAAAGGCCCTGAGCCACCTGCCCTAACTTTGCAGATGGCTTTACATGCAGCAGTAGGATGAACCAGTCACAGCAGATGAGTAGGAGGCTGGCTAGCACAAAGGTTCCTTTCACCTACATTATTCCATGATTATGCCATATTTCTTATCTTGGGTTTTTAAGTTTTATGGTTCCATTAGAAACAGATCTATGTATGAATTTGAAGAAGTTACTTCAAAAGGAAAAAAAAATAGTTGTAAAATGGAACCTAAATGTAAGAGGTTTTTTTTTAAACAGTAAAATATCATAAATTTATAAGTACTTTTTGTCCCTTCAAAATGTCTTCCTTTTTTTCAGTAACAATATTTCACTTTACATATAAACATGTAACACTTGTAAAATCTTTTGGACTTGATTTAAAATGCATAACAGAAATGTATCAGTAAAAGAAGATAAATATGCAATATGTTGGTGATTAAAAATCACACTGAGACCAGAGAAGGCCTAACAGAACGTCCGTTTATCTTTCTGCTACCTTTACACTAAAACTGGTACAAAACTCAAGAGATTGCAGTGCCACTGAATTAAATTTTTTTTTTTTAATCGAGGCTTCAGTTTTTTTCTCTGTCTGCTTTTTTCCCCAAGGGCTACACAAATGCTTCCTTCACATTTTTCGTGGTCTAACTCCAGCCAGCAACTAAGCACCACACAGCTGCTCACTCACTCCCCCTTCTCTGGCCTCTAAAAATCACCAGTCTACACTTTTCAGCTAAACAAAGCATCATATTTTAGAATCTGTTTTCCCAATTACCTACATCCTTTCTTAAGCAGAACAGGTTATTTCTATAACCCAGTCACTTACAACTAATAGCAGAGCTGCTAATTAATTAGTTCTCCACATGGCCTAGTTTCTCCACTTACAGTTGTGTAAAGCTAAAATCTTAACATGGCCAACAAGCAAATACCTTTAGAAATGTCATTCAGGAGCATAACAGAATCAAGTTAACTATTTAAAGGAAAATAAATGTTCAACAAAGAAAATCAAGAACAGAGCCCCTTTTCTAAACTTCCTGAAATGCATCTTTATCACCTCATAATGCAAGGGCTTCTGGTAGAAGGGGATTATTAAAATTTATTTAGTCATTTGAATTTTTATAGCATCTCAATCTAGTGATCCAGCCTATGGATCCATTGGTTTCCATTATGTAATATATGCTCTTAGTGTTGATATTTGTAGCTGATAACAATTATCCTTAATTCACTCTATCATTAGGAAAATAATATGAGCTGAAGTTTTTCAGTGTAGTGTATGTTATTTAATCTTTTAATAATTCATTACTTTTGTCTTTAAACATTTTTCTTGAAATGTGAACAGTGAGAACCTAGTATTCTGTTACAATTCAAGGAATCTAAAGAACTAAAACATTATTTAAACTACTTGGCTTTGATCTAAACAGCCTTTGAAATTTTTTTAGGAAGCTCCAGGAAACACTCGCCATTGGAAGCACACTGCACAAAATGGTATATGAACACACAACAAAAGATAATCCTCTTCTCAGAGTTTGTAATCTAGCTTCACTACATGTGAACAGAACAAATAAGAAACTTGAATTGTGGAGAAGGATAAAATGAGTCTGTTATAATAATGATTAATAGTGTCAATCAGAATTAGAGATGACCAGGAAACAAACAAAAAAAATCACAACTGCTAATACCCCTCTAGAAAAAGCATAGTCATAAAACGTTCTGCAGTGTGTTTGTCCCAAAAGAAGAATAATTTTTCTAATATATAAACTCATATTAATTATCAGAAAAACCTCAGCATTCCTCTAATGCATGCAGGCACTCTCATGAAATCTGTATACTGCATGTACACATGATGGTGATTCCCACATAACCCTTCTACAGCTATAGTTGTACCATCTTAAGTATGTAAAAACCAGAAAGTATTCCTCATTTTAATATGCTTTGGCTTTTTTCTATTAACTGTTTCCTTTGAAAGGAATCACAGCTTCCTTGAAAACATGATACACTCTTATTCCAAATGTTTTAATTCCCTCAAACAGTTGACTCTTTCGAGAAATCTGCCAAAGAAAGCTTTTCAATTGCCCTGAATATCATGCAACAGCAAAATTTATTCTTTCTTCACAACTGGGACAGCATAAGCTTTTTGCAAACTCTCCATCATTTGCTTCCTTGTACTGAAACTTTCTCTATTAATCTGCTACAAACTACATTCCTACTTATGCTATATCCTTCTGCTAAAGAAGATACAAGCTATCATTCCAGTGCTCTAAAAAATGCCAAAATCTAAATCCCAATAAATGTTGATTATAAAACATCTAGCCTTTGTCATTTTCATTAAGACAGCCTTCAAAATCTACAAAGGAGTCTCAAAAGCATGTCTTACTACAGTTCAGACTGTAATCAAACTGGTAGATGCTGCAGTGAAAAGCTTAACTACTAAACAGATGAGTAAGTATCCACTTTGAACAAAATCAGTCAGATTATGATAGAATCATAGAAACATTTAGGTTGGAAAACTCTTCAGATTATCTAACTGGAACCTAACGCTGTCCAGTCCACCACTAAACCATGTCCCTAAGCACCACATCTACTACTCATCTTTTAGATACCTCCAGGGATGGTGAGTCAACCATTTCCCCAGGCAGCCTGTTCCAATGTCTGACAACCCTTTCAGTGAAGAAATTTCTCTTAATGTCCAATTCAAGCTTCCACTGGCACAAGTTTCCTCTTGTCCTACCACTTGTCACCTGGCAGAAGAGACCAACACCCACCTCCCTACAATCTCCTTTCAGATAGTTGTAGAGAGAGACAAGGTCTCCACTGAGCCTCCTCTTCTCCAGCCTGAACACCTCCAGTTCCCTCAGCCGCTTCTCACAGGACTTGTGCTCCAGACCCTTCCTGTGCTCCGTTGCCCTTCTCTGGACATGCTCCAGCACCTCAATGTCTTTCTTGCAGTAAGGGGTCCAAAACTGAACACAGGATTCGAGGTGCAGCCTCACCAGTGCCCAGTACAGGGGGACAATCCCTGCCCTAGTCCTGCTGGCCACACTGTTCCTGAGGCAGGGAACACCCCCTGCCATAGTCCTGCTGGCCACACTGTTCCTGAGGCAGGCCAGGATGCCACTGGCCTTCTTGGCCACCTGGGCACATTGCTGGCTCACATTCAGCTGGCTGTCATCCAACCCCCCCAGGTTCTTTTCTGCCGGGCAGCTTTCTAGCCGCTGGTCCCCAAGCCTGTAGTGTTGCCTGGGGCTGTTGTGGCCCAAGTTCAAGACCTGTCACTTCGCCTTGTTGAACATGATACAACTGGCCTTGGCCCATCGATCCAGCCTGTCCAGATCCCTCTGTGGAACCTTCCTACTCCCAGGCAGATCAACATTCCTGCCCAACTCAGTGTCATCTGCAAACTTACTGAGGGTGCACTCAGTCCCCTCATCCAGATCACTGATAAAGATAGAAAACAGAACTGGCCCAAACACTGAGTCCTGGAGAACACCTTTATCTAATATCTTATATAGAAGGGGAGGATATTTATCTCTTAGAAAACAATTAATGTCATAGGTAATCATAACTAATTATAATTACAAATAAATTAATTTTTATATAAATAAATATAGCTTTAATTATTAGTAGATAGGAAAGAAGACATAAGAATAAGCAGTCAATTTGCTGGATGAAAGCTCCCTGCAAGGTCTCAACAAGCTCCTATGGACTTGGGTGTGCATGGACCCATGCAGTACCATACATGCCTAAATGATCTGGAGCAGGCACTAAATAAATAAAGCTACAAAAAAATTTATTTTTACAGAATTAAAAAGGATAAATATATAAAAGGTGACTATGAAGATTTGGCAGGATAAACAGAACAAGATTATTCATAGTGAGTGATCAGACAAAATGGCAGATTAAATTCCACATGGATGAATGGAACACTATATGCACATGATGGAAAAAAGTAACAGCTAACTTAATACAGAAGTTAGGATGGCTGAATGAGCAATGTGACTACATAAAGGGAGAAGTCTTTCTGTTGCTAAAGTGTACAGCACAGGAACTAGGTATAGCTCATGACAGTATTTTTTTAAATTTTCTTACAAACCAGTCACCTTTGCAAACTTGGGATTCTGCTACAACCTGGCCTAACTGCCTTCTCTCTTAATTTGATGGTTAAATCAAAAAAGATGTTCTTTCTTGTCTGCTGCATATTTACTCCAGATTAAAAAAAAAAAAAAGTAAACAGAATTAATGAACAGGAAGACCTAAAGAATGGGAAGCCATGAACAATTTTAGCAGACGCTTTTATTTATTTAACATTCATCTTTGAAGTGCTCCTTCTTGTTTTCAGAATTAACACCCTCAAAGAAATTTAGATTCTTTCAATATATTATTTAAGGCTTCTGTACATAACAGTAGGTTTTGCCTGGCCATATTTCAAATGTGTCCTCACAAAGTAAGGGGAAGTACATATTTTAAACCCAAGTCTCATTTGAACTAGTGGATGGGATTGCTAAACTTCTAGCCATCATATCTGAGAAGTCGTGGTGGTCTGGTGAAGTTCCCACTGACTGGAAAAGGGGAAACATAACTCGCATCTTCAAAAAGAGAAAAAAAAAAAAAGAGAACCTGGGAAACTATAGGCCAGTCAGTCTCACCTCTGTGCCTGGCAAAATCATGGAGCAGATCCTCCTGGAAACCATGCTAAGGCACATAGAAAACGAGGAGGTGATTGGTGACAGCCAACATGTGTTCACCTATGGCAGATCATGCCTGACGAATATGGTGGCCTTCACGACCTTGGCGGATAAAGGATGGGCAACCAATGTTATCTACCTGGACTTGTGCAAAGCCTTTGACACCATCCTGCACCCGCAGCAAGTTTGCTTGTGATTCTATGATTCTGTGAAAAGGGCCATGCACTTCTGAGATGAATGTTGCAAAACATAACAGAACAGGGACAGGGAAAGCTTTTTGGTACACAGTGACAAACAGTGATTTTTAATAAAGCTTTGCACCTCATTGACCTAAGAGGAATCATTTGTTTCCATTAGTACAGGCTGGGCAGAGAATGGATTGAGAGCAGTCCTGAGGAGAAGGACTTGGGGGTACTGGTGGATGAAAAGCTGAACATGGGCCGGCAGTGTGCGCTGACAGCCCAGAAAGCCAACCGTATCCTGGGCTGTATCCAGAGAATTGTGGCCAGCAGGTCAAGGGGATTCCCCCCTCTACTCTGCTCTTGTGAGACCCCACCTGCAGTTCTGCATCCAGCTGTGGAACCCTCAACATACAAAGGATATAGACTGGTTGGAGCGAGTCCAGAGGAGGGCACGAAGATGATCAGAGGGCTGGAGCACCTCTGCTATGGGGACAGGCTGAGAGAGTTGGGGCAGGGAGAACTTACAGCAAATGTTCTTCACGGAAACGGTGGTGAAGCACTGAACAGGTTGCCCAGAGAAGATGTAGATGCCTCATCCCTGGAAGTGTTCAAGGCCAGGCTGGACGAGGGTTTGAGCAACCTGGTCTAGTGGAAGGTGTCCCTGCCTATGGCAGGGGTTTGGAACGAGATGATCTTTAAGATCCCTTCCAACCCAAACTATTCTATGAATTGAAATACCTGATGATCACGCTGTAAGTGAAAACAGGGAAACTGCTTTGAAAAACAACACCCCATTAAATTGAGAATAAAACATTTTCTTTTCTTAGGATTTGGTGTGTGAGAATAACAATGGGTAAAAACACCTAAATCTGTAACACAAGCAAACAGGAGTCAATGCCCAGAAAACATCTACCCTTCATTAAATTAAGGGTTTGATTTAACTGTTGTATAGAACCCATCTGAATAGCTTAGCTGAAGAGGGGGAAAACCCCTACATTGCTAGAATAGTGTGTTAGGAAAATTATGGAGATTATGAAATGCTTTACTGTGTTTATGATCTCCAAGCATTTTCTGCAGTGTTCAAAACTTAGTAATTAGGCAAAAGATGAAGAGAACTATGCATAGAAAGATATGGAACAGAAGCAATGTAAAGTATGTTGCCACGACTGAACACTATGATTTAACATCTACACATATCATCAGGGGCTTATTATTTGTCTCAGTTTTGTCTTCTCCAAACAGATCCAGGCAACATCCACCTCTACAGGCTAATAAAATATTGAATAAGTGTTTAAATGCAATCCTGACTCAGTCCCTCTGTCATGTCAACCTCTGAATTTTGACTGTCGTAAGAGCTACTAGGAATGGCATTCAACCCACTGAACTTTACATGTGACATACTCAAAAGTGTGGGCTTTTGATCATCACTTGGAGGAATTTCTAAAGAATGAGTCATCTGATCTAATGCAGACACATCTAAATTAGGTCTGATGAACTACCCTCAGGATGTTATCTCTTTCCATTACCTATAAATAGTTTAAACAGTCAACTGCGTTGTACCTATACCTAGACCTTCTTCTGATAGACAAGCTAGAGATAATTACGTCTTAAAGGAAAAAAGAAAAGGAAAAAAAAAACCCAAAAAACCACAACACCACCACACAAGACTTTCTAGCAACTGCAATGTCAAAAGTCTGGTTTAACCCCTGCAGTTCCCAAACTGGCATATCATTCCAATAACCACATGCCAAAGTGCATCAGAGCCAAGATATTCTCTAATCACTGTGAAGATGCAATACAAGCAGTAACGTTGCACACTGCCCTGTTCAGGTGTGTTTTCTTTGGTCAAGGAAATATAACGGCAGAAGATAACTCAAAACGGTAAGTCAGTGACACACCTGAGCCATTGCAAACTTCGATCTGTTAAAATCAAGAGCAGATAGAATCTTTCCATCGACAATCTCTCAAATTGCCTCAAAACAAGCACATGGAACATTTTCTAAGTAAGGTGATAATGTTACAATTTTATCATCAGGACGACTACAATAATACTTACTTTAACAGTTACACCAGGGAAGTATGAAAATTCCACAATAAACCTTAGACAACAATAAAAGCCAGAATTTCTGACAAAATCCTCTTAACCATAGACCAGAAAAGGATCTGAGTGCTTTAGTGATGATCTAGGCTTGACTACCAAACTGCACCAAGCTACCTAGTCACCTGAATCCTGGAAAACTCCTCTGTTTTCAGAGATAGCTATACAGACATTTAGAACTCTGTGTATGTCCACAACTTCTGCCAATTTAATTAAGACTAGTGAATACCTCCACTAGAGGAGGGGAGGGGGATTTGTGAGAGCGGCTTCGTGGTATTTTACTAGCCAGAGTTAAACCACAAACGGTCCTCAAACTGAGCTTTCTTCACACAAATCAGAGGAATGTGATCCAGTAGATATACTGAGACAACATCCAGTACACAGTTCAGAACAACAGAACGCTGCAATTTAACTAAAAACTACAAATGAAATAGGTACAATGTTCCATGTATTGCAGAGTTATATGAACATTTCTCCAAGCAGGACACAAATACAACTCTCTCATCTCAAGACTGAAAGCCACATCCACCATGTTTCAGCAAAGCAGAAAATCTGTTTCTCCAGCCAACTGTCAAGGACACCAAATATAAGGGAAAAAGTCTGGTTTCTGTGTCCCTGGATCCTTTTAAACAGCAGCAGTCACAGGAAATATCAGATCTGAAAACAAGAACATCAGACTTCCTCTCTTTTACAGGGAAAAATAGGAAGATAATTATTGTCTCTATTCTTAGAACACAGGGCCACACAGCGGACCACCTACAGTGAAGAACAGTTCCATCAATCCCCTAAGGCAGCTAAATAGTGTATTTTATCAGTGGAAAGATGACCACCCTTCCCCCAACACTGTCAACTCTTTCAAAGAACAACATTAAAGGAGAAAAATTAGACGATTAAGTACAGGGAGACAGTTCCAGGCTATAAATGTTGATCTGCTGTAATCTCCAATTTAGAGGTACTTGATTTAGTTTCTTAAGACATACCTCTCCCCTGGGTGTACACTGATAGGTTAAGAAGACATAGTTCAACCTTTTCCTCTCCCTCCCTTGTTGCCTGGTGTATACTCTATTCAGCAGCACCTAAGTTCTACACAGGAAAAATAGATCTCTACCACAACTACAGGCTAGTTTACTAACACTGACCATCACCACAGCTGAATCCTTCCAAAGACTGGTACTACTTGAGTGTCTTCCTCTCCTGAGATCCACAAACCTTGCCCAGATTGATAGCAAAGTTTGATTTCATTTATCTCAGGGAAACTGTAAAACAGGAAGCTCACGTATGTTGTCTAATTTTGTTTTTTCTTTTGATGGAAATATGAGAGAGAGATATGGAAATTGAGATGAATATGACTAGGTTTTAAGCGTTTACTGGTACATAGGACTCCCGTTGTTGAGCATGGCATTCAAGAGGCTATGACATGCCTTTCTCCACTAGGACAAATGACCAGCCTTAAGTATACTCAAAAAGTTTATAAATCTATGATTATGTATCTTACCTCTCTCCATTCCTTGTTTCCAATGGCTTGTGTGTACAAAACACAGACTGTGAAAAGAAAAAAACATTTGGTCATTTTCAGAATTTAACATATTCTTAAATGAAGTGAACCAATTTTGTAGTGTTGTACTGTTGGAATAAGTGAATAGGACAGTCAAAAATAGTAAATATATTTTCTCTCAGTCTTCAGTACACCTAACCAGATCAGTGACAATATGGTCTAGTTGTTGCAGTAATGAGCTAATAAACAGGGTGGTTCTAAAACGAGAGGCAACACTTGTACCTGACCTCCAGC
This sequence comes from Eurypyga helias, assembly GCF_000690775.1. Lineage (NCBI taxonomy): Eukaryota > Metazoa > Chordata > Aves > Eurypygiformes > Eurypygidae > Eurypyga > Eurypyga helias. Next base: position 15,513 of record NW_010274250.1, on the reverse strand, counting down.
AAATCACTTGATAATCCTTAAGAGTAAAATTGGATAAAAACAGGTCTTCATTAAATGTGGATGGTCTGGCTATCCTAGTTAATCTAATGCATAATTACCCTAAATTATGCTTCCTTCAAGAGATGAGAGAATTAAAATAAAACCAAATGAGGACCCTACTGGAAAAAGAGACAGGGGAAATAAGAGTGGAAAAAGGAAAAAAAATCACTTCTCAGGTTTTCTTCCTTAATTCTGCCTCAAATTATTTATATAGAAGTAACTTGCATATGCATCCTTTTTTTAAAAAAAAAAAAAAGGAATAAGTTAAATTTGTCAATCTAACATGGTTTTGAAAGGCCAAGTAGCATAATCCCACAGGCGTCACTCTGTCCTTACAGAGCTGGTTTTCCAGTACAGAACCGACTACACATTAATCTGTAGCTTCCAGCAGGGACTGGTGACAGAGGTACAGTGATTATAATCAGGTTTTTGAAACACTATTATAAGTACTACTCATTTGTACTGAAAGTCTGCTATAATTTTTTTTTTTTTTTTTTTTTTTTTGTGTTGCAGCTAGCAACCATAAAGCAATTTTTACCCGAAACTCCATTGCAACCCTTTTCTAAACCATGGAAATCTATTTGAACACTTTTTTCCCTGAAAAATTCTTCTCCTGTGTCAATCATTTTTCAGCAGAAGGTTAAAAATAATACTGGTTCGGGTTGCAGCTTTGAACAATGAAAGTAGAAGCCTGGTTTTGCTCCCAATGAAGTCAGAATCATCAACAGACCAAAGCAGAAATGAAGTCAAGCTTCGAACTACATTTTCTTCTTACTTGAAAAGTATTTGCTCCACACACAAAAAAAAAACCCCATTAGGCAGTAGCAAACAAGAGGAAGAACAGAAAAAAGCAAGTTCAATATTTTAGCCCACATAGAAGCTAAAAGTTAACACAATTCAACCTTTTTTTTTTTTTTCCCCAAGTAAGATGTCCTGTAGAAGAGAAAAAGCTTTTACAAAAAATTTCAAACTGTTCTCTGAGGATGTCTGTCTTTCTCCATTAACTCTAAATGAGACCTTGGGCAATGGCATTTCATTCTCCTAGCTTTGGTTCCTGCTTACAGTAGGATGAATCCAAACCAACAAGCCTATTTTTACAGGACACTCTGGAGTAGACTGCTGAACTATATCACATGAAGTATTAAGTTAAATGGGAAAAACACAAGAAAACAGAGTGAAATGGAAGCTATGAAATCAGCTACAGAAGTGCAAACTTCCGACTAACCTTTGCATCTAATAAGATTTTTGCCACAGCAACCCCAGGAGAAGAAGGAAATGTTGTCAAAGGGTGTTTCCATAGATAAAAACAAGCAAGAAAATATTCTCTGGGAATACCCCTGCTGCTAACATAGAATCAGGCAGGCTCTCACTAACATTCACCTTCCACACTGGAAATGCTTTCTTTAAACTGTTATCAGTTCTGCACTAATTTCCTATTTTCAGAAGTGGTTTCCAAGAATCCAGATGTCTTACTAATTTCAAAAGCAGATAATAATTGCGGATTTTGTGTATTTTGCCAAGAGCTTACCTCAAAGTTTTCAATTAGAAATCTCTCATACCTCTAAACCCAGTTGAGAACAGAATTGAAATTCATTTAGAGGAAGAGCTACTCTTTACAGATAATGTATACTTGTGCTATTCAGATATTTGTACTGTCTAGATTTTTCTTAATCATTTTTCACTATTGATTTGCTGCTTTATTTTTTATACTACATCCTGCCCTGTGTTTTAGTGTTAAGACAGTAAAACAAATAACAATTGTGCATTGCAGCTGTGGAACAAAAAATATTAAAAAATGAGAGATTTAACATTGAGGAGAAGAAAGCAACAAAACAACTGTAAAATATCCACTACCATCAAATTTTCAGAAAAGAAACATTCTGGCACTACCTTATATCCATAGTTCATGAAGCCAAATAAAAGAACAGCTATGAATTAAAAAACTAAAAGATTACTGCTGTAGGATAATTTTAGTCTCCTACCATGGTTGATGAGATGGGAGTCACACAATATAAAAGGGTTAAAAAACAGGTGTAAAGCTCCACCTTAAAACTAATTCACAGTCCCTTACTCTATTCCTCCTATTGACCACTTGGAGCGAGTCCAGAGGAGGCCACGAAGATGATCAGAGGGCTGGAGCACCTCTCCTATGATGAAAGGCTGCGAGAACTGGGCTTGTTCAGCCTGGAGAAGAGAAGACTCCAGGGAGACCTTATTGCAGCCTTCCAGTACCTGAAGGGGCTACAAGGAAGCTGGGGGGGGCTTTTTACAAGGACCTGTAGTGACAGGACAAAGGGTAATGGGTACAAATAGAAAATGGGGAGGTTTAGATTAGATATCAGGAAGAAGTTCTTCCCGGAGAGGGTGGTGAGGCACTGGAACAGGTTGCCCAGAGAAGCTGTGGATGCCCCATCCCTGGAAGTGTTCAAGGCCAGGCTGGATGAGGCTTTGAGCAACCTGGTCTAGTGGAAGGTGTCCCTGCCCATGGCAGGGGGGTTGGAACTGGATGGTCTTTAAGGTCCCTTCCAACCCAAACCATTCCATAATTCTATGATTCTATACTTTTTGGAAGGCTGCTCACACCTCTCTTAGAATCCTAGTTTCCACATTCACTTTCTTTCTAGTCAGTTTACTGTAAGTTGCTTGTTTTTATCTCTGGAGGACTTTTAGAAAGCAAGGCTACCATTCTCACCTTTTCACTGCAGAGGCATTAGTAGACTTCTATTCCACTCCACTACTAGTGGCTCCCCAGTGCTTCTAAAGGTATATCCCAGTAGTGGGACCACCTCCCTAAAGGATCATTTATATAAAACCTTAAATGAGGAGAAAAGAGCTAAAAATTTGCAGTATGACTAGCAAGTTTTGGATGTTTATCTAGGCTGTAGATGTGGCAGGTGTTTTAAAAATAATAAAGATATAGACTAATAAACAACTCATGTAATATTTATTTTAAGGATGATGTGCAGGTTTGACAGTGACACGTACACGTGCATCTCAAACTGACATTTTAAAAAAAAAATCACTCCTAATGAAAGCTATAGAAAAGATATACATTCCAGACTTTCTGATATTACTTTGCAAATTTGAATAATTTTAAAACTTCATTCTTTTCTTGAAAATTCATCCCAGAAATTTTCAGGAAACCATCTGCAATACTGGTCTCCACCAGTGGCAAGATTCATTATTGTTAAAGGCTCTCAGAGAGACAGTTTTATAAAGAACCTGATTATCATACTAATTATAATAATCCCTCAGAAACTTGTTCAAAGTCATACCCAATTGGAGAAACGCAGATAAATATGCTGAAGTTGACCTAAAGCACTTGAACTGCTCAAGAGAGAGATCTAAGGCTTCATAAAGCAACCTCCTTTTTTTTTTTTTTTTGGGGGCAGAAAAGTTAGTAGAATTGTCATGTGGTAGGAGAAGGAATAAATTGGGATAAACAGGAAATTATTAAGTTTGAAAAGGCAACATATCATGCAACTACACCCTAGAATGGAGATGAACAAGTTCTTCTCTTGTAATCTGGAAAACTGAGGGAGGAATGAGGGATTTCAGAGGAGCGCATTGATGAAGAGTAACATATCCTCACAAGGAAGTTGGCTGAGGAACCCTTTTGGAAGGCTTTGCCATATGAGCTCTTCCAAGGGAAGATACATCCATACCTATAGTCAGAAATATTAATGTTTAGTAGTTTTTAACTCTGCACACTGATACCACAGTGTCGAATTCAAGGTAAATTTAATGAAATCTTGCAATGAAGAAAAGGGTGGAAGTGTCACTCAGTTGTAGATTTAGTTCCCAAAATATTATAGCCTGCACCTTCTTGTTTTCCCAGATAGTTTGGGCCTCCTTTACCCTACTCCGGTCCTTTCCCATTCAATGCATCTATGCTTATCCTTTAGCCTGGCAACTACTGTTACACCTAAACTGCCCTCTTCAGTTCTCCTCAACTTAATACCCTATCTATTCCCGTTCAAGGTTGTCTTAGCCACAATAAAATCTGCTTTTTTCCCATGCTACCTAAATCTTTACAAGATCTTGCACCAAGTTCTAGCAGAGGTTCCCTATTACTCTTCACTGACCAGCTTCTATACCTTCTATTTTCACTATCAGTATGATCCCTAGATAACTGCACTGGAGTTTGAAAACCATATTAGAATTGGTCTAGTCAAATCCAATAAGACCTCAACATACAGTGACTCTACATGCCTCTATCTTGTATGATATCTAATGGTTGCAAGTTCAGTGGGTCTAAAAGTGGATATTGTGAAAGTGGTATAATGCTGGGTTTGACACATTTTCTAGCTAACAGGATAAGTTAATGTATACAGACCAACCCAAGAGTGGCCTTTGTCCAAGTAAACAGGCACTGAGGAAAGTTATCCTGCCATACTTCCAACTACAGAAAATAATAGCACTTCTTCTACTACACTCTTACCCTTTTCACTTTTAGAGTAGGGCCATCTCTCTGTGCTCAACTTAATGACACTAGGAGCAAACAAACCAGCTAACAGAAAAACCTGCAGAATACTGAAACCGAACATACACTGTTTGAGCACCCACAATCAAAGCTGCTTTGGCAAGTTGTTTCTTGAATGCAAATACAGTATGAGCTCTTCTAGAGTCAAAAGTTTCCCCCCTCTCTCTTTACCAAGGACAGTATTGCTGCATTCCATGGTTTTGTACTGCTAGCCTGTGACAGATAGGCCCGACTGGCAGCATAACTCTCTCTAAAGCACACCATCAATTTGAGTGCTTTAAATAAGCTATTTACTAGAAACAACAAAGCAGTGTGTTTTGAACTGACAGGAAAGGTTATGAGACTTTAAAAAGTATTTCCATACACTTGGAATCCATAAAAAATATCAAGTTTACTTCTCAGAAATATTTAAAAGGTTTTTTTAATTTTTTTTTTTTTTTTTTTAGGTTTTTCCACCACTCTGTTTCCTGGTGTCCCTTCCCCAGCATGGGTCATCCACCTGCCACGATTGAGTGGATTGGCCCACCTGGCCTGGCTTGAGCAGGCCACAGACCCTTCAGAGGTGTACTGAGCTTTGCATGGAGTGTGTCATTTCAAGAATGCATCTCCAGCAGCCCATCTTCAGAAGGGTGGCTCCAGCAGCATCTTTGGCAGCTGTGTCTCTAGCTCGTAGCTGCTGATGCTTTTTTTTTTTTTTTAAATGTTTGGGCAGGGACACCACGTGCACCCCTGGCTGGCACAAGTTCTGTCAGGCAATGGTTGCTCACATGGCTTTCAGAGCTGATGGGAACCAGCTGTGACAGCTACAGGGCGGGTTCATGGCCTCCTCCTACACAGGTCACATTGCAGTCCCCTGCTACTCAAGTGCTGCAATTTATCATAGAATGGTTTGGATTGGAAGGGATCTTAAAGACCATCCAGTTCCAACCCCCCTGCCATGGGCAGGGACACCTTCCACTAGACCAGGTTGCTCAAAGCCTCATCCAGCCTGGCCTTGAGGACAGCCAGGGATGGGGCATCCACAGCTTCTCTGGGCAACCTGTTCCAGTGCCTCACCACCCTCGCTGGGAAGAACTTCTTCCTGATATCTAATCTAAACCTCCCCACTTTCAATTTAAACCCATTACCCCGTGTCCTGTCACTACAGGACCTTGTAAAAAGTCCCCCCCAGCTTCCTCGTAGGCCCCTTCAGGTACTGGAAGGCTGCAATAAGGTCTCCCCGGAGCCTTCTCTTCCCCAGGCTGAACAAGCCCAATTCTGATCGGATAAAAACTTGAAGCACTTGTCCCTAATAATATTTGAGCTTAAAAATGAGACACCTCATGACTGTTGTTGAAAGGTGCCTTGATTCAATAAAGAGATTTCTGAGTTCATTCAATCAGGAGCAACAGGTCACTTGACCACTCTTCAGAACTGCATAACCTAGACAACTGAGTTTTTATTTGCCAACTAAAAACCAGTTAGTAATATACAAGACACTCAATTCTGCTTTTTTTTACGACAGGCATGGATTCGCCTATAGCCCTTTTTCTTTAAAAAAAATGTTTTACAGGTTGGGAACGTCAAAGGTACTCCTAACTTCACACAGCTTTTCACCGGGAAATAGATGTTTTTGCCAAAAAAAAGCTCTATTGTGGAATCTCTCTTAAACTTTCAGTTTAGAAATCTCTTTTGGCTAAGAATAACTTTTCGGCTAAGAAATCTCTTTCAGTTAAGAATGACAAGCATACTCATGTTTCATACTGTCACATGACTCAGTATTCAAGTATATCCCATCAGGACATGGCTACATATCCAGACACTTGATAGAAGTGCATGTGTCTCAGGTTAGTTCCAATGTCAGTAAGTACAATACATGGTATTCTAAGGAAGAAAAGACCAGGCTATAAAAAAAGAAAATGAAATTAAAAATAAAAATATACGGAGAGCTGTAAGGGAGACAACATGACCCACACCACAATCTAAGGACTAGTCAGTTAACACTACAGAAGCATTTTGATTAAACATTATTAGAAAAAAAGGAAATCTTTTGTGGTCTCAGTTCTTGATGAAAGTTTTATAGTGTGTTCTTTACAGGAGGATAGTCATGGATTTTAAATCAAAACTCCCATCATATATAAATTCATAGGCACAAGAGATTTTTGGGATCCAGCCATATATTAATAAAACTTATGGGAAAGTGGGTGTAACATCTAAGAAAACATTAATTCCTAAACCATCATATTATTTTTTTATCTGGAAAGGTTGTGTTTCCCAGAGACAAATAAACTTAATTTTATTTTTCAGCATTTGACTCTAAGATTAGTGGACACTGTATTAGCAGGAACACGTGCTTCTAGCTTATTTAGACGTTTGCTTACGAGCTTTGAAAGAGAGCTAGAACAAGAGATCTAAAATTATTAAAAAAAAAAGTGTCACTTATTTAGGTGTAACTTAATTGTTTTAAATAACTATTACAAAGACAATGTAAACCTGACACTGAAGAAAATCACCCACCTAATTTTTAATTCAGTGTTTACACATTTAGAATATATGAATATAATAGAATATATAATGAGAAGAAACAATAAAATGCTATATACTTACTCGGATCAGATTTAGAAAATGTATCTCTGTCCAAAAGATTTCTGTCAAAAATAAAGAAAAGAGATAAAAATAATCTTATTTATATAAAGTGGTAAAAAGATAAAAATCAGATAGCAATGCATAAATGTTTTTAACAATTTTCATCAAGAGTCATCTTAGTTTTCTTCCCTCCTAATATGTAAGATTTACTTGAAGTCAGTCAGCACTAACACTAGAGTCATCTTACATTTAATTTCATTACACATTTTGGATTTCAGCGAACTGTGGCTCATATACTCCAATACCATGAAGTGAAAAGCAACACGATAAGCACATTAAACATATATGATGGACATCAGGAACAGAAATACCTTCGCATCACAAATGTCTAAGAGATTAACCTGCTAGTTGAACCCAAATACTTTAGACTTTACTTAAAAGAATGGCTACTAGATATCACAGCCATCAGGAAGTGTCTGTAAGAATCTGTCATAGATAAGTAAAGAGACCTAAAGCATTCAAAGGACATACAGCAAAATTGGGAATTTTCTAAATATCTACAAATACCTAGGAATAAGTAGTAAGAACTAATTTCTTTGTTATGCAATGCAGTCCCGATATCGCAGCCATGCTTGATGCAACCGAGAATCATACACAGATGAGGAGACTCAAACTAACAGTAAGTCTAGAGAATCAGGACTGACCAGAAAACCATTCTCAGAATAGTTACCATCAATTCATCATTCAAAAACAAAAATTTAAAATAAAAAATTAAAAAAATAAATCTTGACAGACTAAAAAAATGGTCTGAAAACAGGATGCGATTGAACAGGGCCAAGAAAGAGGTATTAAACTTAGGCAGGTATTTTAAGTTAGATATTAACTATCATAGCTGCATATAAATGTATATACAGCAGTTATGTCAAAAATGGTTCTAGATATCACAGTATCACAAATTGAATGCAAGTCAGGAATCTTGTGCCTTTGGGAAAAAGGCGTACTGGAATACATAAACAAAAATACCAGTTTAGAGTAATTGTCTGGTCTTCATAATACTGGTAAACACTCGATTCACACAATAATGTTTTGGGCACTCAAATTTCTGGTAGCTCCATGTCTGGCTTGGATTGCAAGAGGCAGTGGAAGCAGAAATAATCGGAAGTCTACAGAATATATCTGCGAGGAAAACACTTCTGCAAACTGAAGCTTATCTCCACGTAGACAGAGGAAGTAGGAACAGGTTTAGCCCTAAATTGAATCTTCTGCACTGCAGGCACAGTCGTTTAACTTTATTCCACGGTTTTACCATCTTTCATTGTTAAGGGTGGATAGACATGATGCGAAATCTCCACCGTTGAAGGTCTTTCAGAACATGTTAGGTAGCTGCAAGCCCTAATAAGTTCTTTGATCCTACCCTGGAGCAAGAGGAAGGATTAAATAACCACTTTACATCCCTTATAGCTTATTATTTTTAATAATTAGTACAGCCTCCTCAAAGGTCACCATTTATTACCCTCATTCAGACCTAAATCACATTATTTTTGTGCTACTGAACAGTGCTGAAAAGTGTACTAATATGCTGTTCAATACAGTTCTAAGCAGTCCACTCAGATTTTGACAAGGAAAAGACACTGTACTGCCCACTTCAGTACTGCCAAGTCTACATTTCTGAAGAAACAAAAAGAGACAGCTTTAAAGAACATTGGGCGCATATTTACTTGAGCCAAAATAGGCACTAGGATTAAATTTAGTATCTGTGAATGAACCTGAAGTCTGCACATGCCATTTCAGAACTTCTCTAATCCATTCAGAAGTGGGATTTTTATATAACCATTTAATTAGACTCAGAGAGACTGTATTCCATCTTAACCAAAAATGTGCAAATATAAATTGAAATCTTAACAAACCCAGGAAAATCAGCAATTCCAAGTCTGTATTTAACAATGACCACTACAGACTGCTTTAAAAGACAATATGGTAAATTCTTCAATATCTGAATTGCCAATCCAAAAAGAAAATTGCCTCCCGTTCCTCTTTAATTATAAATACCTAGATATGCTATTAATTCAGAGTAACTAGAATTGGGTTTATTATCCCAAAATTAATTGCTGTGAAAACCTAGAAGTAGGGTTATATTAAAGAAATAGTATATTAGCTTTGGGATAAGCCTCCAACACTCACCATTAGGATTGCAAACAATTTTAATTTCTCTGCATAAATATTACACTATGACCTTATAATTGGTATGTTAGTGTTTGTGACTGCAGATTAAGATCAAACCATTTTAATGACTCTTATACTGAGCTAAGATGCTTTGATTTTTAAAAAAATATTCCCTACTCTTATTTTGTTCCTTTTTAAAGTTTTCTTCCTCTATTTTCCCATATACATATCAGCTTAAAGACTGGCAATACCAGGTACGGTCAAGCTCAGTCTATCCTGATACTCTACATAGACAGTATCCCTGAAAGGATTGTAAGGGTTGAGACACCAAAGTTTAACATTATAATTCAGGTCAGTAAGTGTCATTAATTCACCGTTTTGAACTAATACAGCTTGTAATAGCCTCAATTCAACCCTTATACAATTTTCCATAAATAATCAATGTCTTCGGCAAAGTTTGCAGACGTGCCTGATCTTCCAAATCATTAATAACCAACCAAAATAGTAGAATTCATTAGAACTTAACAAGCTGTTCAAGCAGTGCAACCAGTTTTGTAAGGAACTTAAAGACTAGTGCCAACAGTGGGAAGAAAAGAAAAAGAAAAAAAAAGGTCTGATTTGTCCACTAAGTCACCTAACAGCTCAAGAGGCTGCTCTATTTCATTTGTGCATTTTCATTTTAGGGGAAAACAATCAAAATGCTCCTTTAAATATATGAAAACTGGATGGCACATAAGCATAGGACAATCTACAATCAAGAGAAGTGCTCAAAGCAAGAAGAGAAAGAAGACTGGCTGTATTTCTGGAACTTTATGTAGTCTTTATCCCCTTAATAGTCAATGGCACTTTCTGCACAGGCTGAGCGATACAGACCATATTTCTTTCCCTTTTTCCTGAGAAAAGCATTCTCTTTGGCAGTACACTATTTTGTCTCAGGGAACAGTCCTAGGAAAGCTCGCCAACTCAGAAACCAGAAATATCTGAAACTTCTCTTTCTTCCTCCTAATCAAAGTATCAAGAAAAACAGACTTCTATTTTGTCTGAACATGGTGAGTGTATTTTTTCTATGCCCATTAAGCCTTTCAGATAAAGAATGCAACAAGAAAAGAGAAGGAATTGCTATCAGTTATAAGGAAGACAAAAAAAAAAAAAAAGGACATATGCTTTTACCTGGAGAAACATGCACATCAAATGCCCACAGCAAGGAAGTCTAGGAACATGTGTGCAGAAAGCATTATTTTACCATCACAGATCCTAAAAGAATTCGTTCTGCATCTGCCTATGCTGGAGTGGACCTTCCTAAATGGATGCAATAGCATAGATGACTAAGGGAAAAAAAGGCAAATAGAAGCCATGGAAATAATGCCTACTTAGTCTAAACTGGAAAGCACAGGACAGATTAGAAATGCTGGGATAAATAATTATTTTTCTGTAAAATGAGAGCGATTTCCCTAGGAAGGTAGGAGAGGGGGAAGTTATAACTAGAGAAGAAAAGTTAAAACATATTTAGCTATGCCTTGCAGAATCACTTTGTTCACACAGTTTCATGAACTCCATAAAGATTAGTCAAAATAACAGTTTCTGCCCAGTGCTTTGCTTCAAAAATTGTTTAGGGCAGGACAGAACATTTCAGCTGGAAGAAACCTATAGTCCAACTGCCTGGCTGGACTACAGTCCTACATCTAGTCCAACTGCCTGACCACTTCCAGGCTGATCAAAAGTTAAAGCATGTTATTAAGGGCATTGTCCAAATACCTTTTAAACACTTAAAGGCTTGGGGCATTGACCAGCTCCCTAGGAAGCCCGTTCCAGTGTTTGACCACCCTCTAGGTAAATACATGTCCAGACTTTTGTACTAGTTTATGTAAAAATATCTCATATGTAGAAATTGGATACTTCAAGATTCACTGATCTAGTTAGCAATGGTAGCTAAACAGAAATCATTACAGTCTACGTTGCTTTGTACGATCTCAGATAAGCTATGCATTGTATATGTGCTGACAAAGACTGACCTATGTTAAAATTTACTCACCTTGTTCACACATACTTTGCTTCAAATTTTACTTTATTTTAATGATCAACATCTGAACTTCCGGCGCTATAAATTTTTTATTTTAAATTTAACCCTCTGTTAAACCCCAACTGCTAAGTAGAATAGAATTCCCCCTTTAGAAATGACAGAATTCCAGCACTGAAGAACAGACCACAGTAACTACAGAACTGAGTATTTTAAAATGTCTTTCTCTAGTTAAAAAAAAAAAAAACGTGTTCATAACACTGGAAAAATACTTATTTATGCATTGCTTTCAACAGCTCTGAAATCCTTAATGATAAAAATGTGGTTTACTTCAGCTGAATTTGAGAGATCTCTCCGGGTGTTAAGATTTTATGTTTCTCTTCATCTTTAGATTACACTTAAGTACATGCAAAGATTCCTTGGTTGTGAAATAAAGCACTCAGCAGTTTGCAAACACAGAAGTTAGTTACCCATGCAAAATTATTTCTAATTTTTAGAAAATACACATTTTCGATGTATTATATTCTCATATAAGCATACACTACTTTTCTTACAGTACACTTGCACCCCTCCATGGGATGAGGAATTGTCCCTAGTTCATTCAACAGTTCAAACACACGCATTTCTGTTTCCCTCACTTAATGCTGGGCCCACGTGCCTCTTTCAAGGAAGACCCTGAAAAAAATAGAAGCACCTCCTCATTTTTTACTATGCAGTATAGTATCCATTCTATTACCAACTTTAACATAACTGCATTACATCCTAGTAGTCACCTGCCCCTGAGCCTTACTATTACCGGACTTGCAACGGTCCGTCCCAGGTAAGATGACGTATGATTCAAAGAGCCTACTTGAGTGAAGAGTCCACTTGACTTCTTGCAGAGTAATTTCACAAACAACTTTTCAGTTGCTGTGCTAGCTTAAGCACACCCTTCCCTAGCTATTTACTTTCTCGTTCTGTATTCTGTCATAAACCAATAAAAAGCAAGCTATTAGCCTCCAGATCTCTAGATTCAAAATGCCCTGGACCTAAAGGCAGACTAGACAATTCCTCAGAATTTTATCATCTTGTCAAAATAACTGGTTCTCTTAGGAAAGGTGAGAAGATGGTGGCTCTCCTGACAAAGAGACAATTAGGGTGACCTCTTCCCTTCTGTTCAGACTGCCTCCATTCTCTGGGGCACTAGAAGGACTGGGAAGAAAGCAGACAGATCTCTGATACGCAAGCTTAAGAAAACATCACAATACCTCTTCATAACCTTTGGAGAAGCAATTGACTCTTCTTGTTCACAAGAAGGCGAAGAAATAATTTTCAGTCTCCCAGTAACTTCCATTGGCAATTTAAATATATATGAGTTCAGAAGCCAGTCTCTTAAGGGAAAAGCAATGAGAAGGGTTAGACCAGCAATGCTTCCATAAGTTTTATGACAACCCACAGAAAGTCTTCTCTGGCTAGATGTGCGCAAACAGTTTTAGGATGAAACCTCTATTAAAACTGCGGACTACTCCAGGGGTTAAAAAAACCCAAAGGAATTGCCAAGTGTATTTACTTAAACATAGCAATAGTTTTGCAGGAATTCTGTGGAAACAGACAGGAAGCACTGGATTATGAAAAGATACTCTTGCAGGTGAAACAGACCTGAACACAATCTTGGACTGTTCCAGTTTAAATAAAAAAGTCCATTTAGGAGTATCACAAACTGGTTGAACTCTGCTTCAGTACCAACCCAACATAATGAACCATCTATGTTTATGTTTCTCAGGCTAGCAGGTAAACAGTCTCTGGCTCTGAGCTACTAGTGATGTATCCTGGGGGGTGGCACTAAGGATTGCTGGTGGTCAAAAGACCTCTTCAGTCCAGTATCAAATCGCAGGCCCTTCCAGCTACTTTCACCCAGCATATCCACTGTTTTATTTTAGATCTGTTTTCTTTAGGAATGTATAGTTGATACAATGTTTCATTAATGTATAAAAATATATAAAATATACAGATTGGTTTTGCACAGTTTTTCTGCAAGAACTCTTTAAAAGGTATTTATCAAAGAAGTCATTTAGAAAGCAAATGTATACCATCAATGTAATACTCCTCATCCTTTCTCAAGTCATTGCAGGGGTGCTGGTGGGTGAAGCACTGCTTACATGGGCAGAGAAAGAAAGAAAATGAGAAAAATAATACTACTACAGAAAGTCTTCATAATAACACATTTAGAGTTGTTACACACTTCCTACTACTTAGCCCTTTTCCTGCTGTCAGGCTTTCCTTCGTACCACCCTTCTGAGGTCTAAGATGTTTGCTTCATCTGTGGGAGGGTGTTACAGTGAGCCATCCATCAGTGTCCCACGTCCTGTTGGGGGAGAAGCATGAAGTTTGCCTTCATTGCAGGGGTGGAGCAGGTGGTCTCAGAAGGACTATGGTGTTGATGGCTTCTTCCTACCCACTCCAAGGACCCCCACACCCGGGCTATTTTTCCAACACACTGTTACACCTTGCTCTTGGTTCATTGGTCTGCAACTCCATTATCCATCCACATTTACTGTCTATGGTGTGTATTACACCTCCTTGAGACTTGCTCTTTCAGCATGTTGTTATTCCAAAACCCATTTTTGCCCAGCTCCCAGCCTGCACTTCTTGACCAACCACTGGTGACCTCTTTACAGTGGGGTCCCCAGGGGCAAGCCAAGCCTCCTCTTTTCAGCCTCTGCTCCTGCTCCCCAACTCTGCATCCTGTATTTTCACTTGCAAGGTCTCTGCTATCACGCCACACTGATGCTTCTCTGCAATATACTCCTCTTTGAGGGTCATAAATACATCATTATACACACAGTAACTACTTGCCACTACTGTGTATAGAAAGAAATAGTGTTATACCACACAATTACACAGTCAAGCCAAAGTGAACCTAACTAAGCAGTAGCCACCTGGTCAGTAGAAAAAACTTGCAGCTAAGCAAACCCAAACAAAACTTCATGTAGGCAAAGACAAGTTTAGACAAAACCTAACAAGCCCTGAGACCTGCAGTTAGTATGAAACCTGAGGCCTGTTCCTAGCAGTCACAAGACTGAATTCACAGGGCAACAGATCTGCCTTAAATTCTGGAAGTTACATGGCTGCATACTTTAAGTTCACACTATATAGACACGTGGACAAAACCCAAACTGTATAAACTATCAGTAATGCATTTCCATGACTATTTTGATGGACACTGTCATCTGTTTATTTTTTCTCCCAATACACTTGTTTTTCTCAGCTGAAGCCAGCTGGTTATCTAGGCAGTTTCATTTCAAAGAAAAAACCATGTAAGATAACTTTCTGTTATCAGTCACACACAACCGCTCTAAAGACTTTTAATCCAACCTGGACACACATACGCAAAGAAAGTAGGAAAATGAAAGCCAGACTTACAATCAGGAATAATTTTATATTCTGTACTATACAGTTACAGGCTCAAATAATTTGTCATGGATATCTCTTTCATCATTCTATCTTTCTGCAACAGGGACTTTTAACAAATTATTAATATTTTTAAAAAATCCAGGACATTGGCTGGAGAGAAGTGATCTTGTCAGAATCAATGTCTAGGAAAATCAAAGCTATAATTAAAGATATTGTTGGGTACTACAACCACTAGAAAGTGGCCGGTTAGGACTTCCAGACCACCAAATAAAAGGAAAGGCAAAAATTCTGAAGTAGTATCTTTGGTTCCTTTAATTTCAAGAAACTTGAAATTAAATTATCTTAATTACTGAGAATAGGAGTTGCTTAAATCCATTCAGCCTATTCATTAATACTAGATTTCTATACAAATTGTGAAGCGCCATAGAACCGATCCAAACTAGGCATGGACAACCAATTGTATTTCTATTGAATTAACCATGATAAGGAGTTTATGCTATCTTTATGCACATTATGCCTGGCATGGAAATACAGCCAGCATAGACCCCATCCAGCATAAACCCAGAGGAACGAGGACAGACTGCCTGACCGAGCGTAAAGCCTAGCAGAGCAGTACTATCATAACAAACTTTCTGAATTAGCAAAGTGACGCTGTACTGTGTCAGTATTTTACAACACTTTTGCCATCTTTCAGAAAACCATGACATCTTTGATACACTACTAGAAGGCAGGAAGTGATCAAACTACAGCTTCACTTTCCTACACATATTAAAAAATTACTCTCAAGAAGATAATTCTGATTGATAACTACTCATGCAGTAAGTAAATGTTAACGTGAGGCATAATGAAACTC
>NW_010274249.1:8178-22610 GCF_000690775.1 Eurypyga helias | reverse complement strand
GGGTGAGCAGGGAAAGACAAACAAACCAGAAACTTCTGATAGGAATTCAAGACACATCTCAATGGGTGCCAAATCTTTGTCCCAAATTGGGTTCCATATTACTAACATTTTATCTTAAAAGTACAAATGAAATCACATGCATCTGTATGCTTTTTCAAGAGTAATAGATGGACATAGATGGACCTAAAGAGCTTGCCAAGCAAGATTTCAAAGTTTAAACACCAGGAGGAAAATGAAAGTTTAGATTGTACAGAAGTTGTGTGTATTCCACAAACCCTCTGTTCAAATATTTACTTGGTATCTTATCAACTGTTGTGTGCTGTGGATCAAACCAACACAAAGAACTACACTGAGAAGTTCATGTGTTCAAGTAATTCTCTTTTCATTTATAAAATAAAATTCTATTTTGTGTCTATTTATATTTAATAATCAATGTACAAACAAAGCATTGGGCCATAAAAGGCATGTAAGCAGTAAGTACAAAAATGCTGTGACTATCACCGCTGATAATCCATTAGTAGGCAAAGTAGGCAGATTAATTTACTTACGGTAAGCTAAGTGCATTCTTGGCTCGTAAGGGGAAATCATTTGCTCACTTAAGCCAGATATCTGACTTTTGACAGCAAATGTCACTGCCTGGATTTCCCTTTGACAGTTTGGCAACCCTGCACCCCTGTTATAGTATCCACTTATTTGTCTTGTTTTCAGCCAGATTAATCCATTCTGTTTTGACAAGAAGACTGATGGGTAATTGATAACTGTGATAGACACAAACAGAAGAGTTGGATGCTGAATAATTCAGCACTTTTCAGTATCAATAAGAGAACAGGTTGAAGAATTTGTGTCTCTATTTACACTTAAACTAAACTAAGTCAGCCCAGACATTTATGCTGCCAGTCTATCAGAAAACCAAACAGTGTACATTCGGTTTCCACCCGACAAAATGTTTTATAAGCTTGTAACAATATGTGTGAAGCTGCCAGAATAATAAATAGGTACAGCAGCCCATGCATGCTAATGTTATGTTGTAAGCAGTTTTGTTGACAAGTGCTAATACTTCTTTCATACTATCATCAAAAGCAGCTAATACAACAGCCATTATTTGCTGGCTTTCCAAGCAAGACATGATGGATTGTGACCTTAATATGGGTTAGCCAAGTTTTGAAAGTTAAACAACTTGCAATAAATCATAGAATTATTACAATGCAGTTTAATTGGTTAAGGACTGTTTATTTCCTAAACAGGGTGAAAAATTTCTGTTTCGGCACTTTTAATTTGCAAAGTGCATTTTCATTATGAATGGCAGTTTAATATTCTGCTCTTTTGTCATGCAAAATATGCAACACACAGGCAATCTATTAATTGGACAAAAATGCATTGCAAGCGTAAATTATCCTTTATATCATCACTTGTGAGCTTTTTTTTTATTAAATGCATTAAATGGAACATAGTTAAAGGTTTTACAACTTGCAGGTTAGTTCTGAAATCTAAGTCAAGCTTCAAGATTATTTTAATGGCCTTTGTTTTTAGCAAAGTAAAGTAATTAAGTGGTAGTAAATACAAAAAACAATTTAAGTGGCATTATTCGTAACAAATAGGTACACTGATTCCATTGATTAAAAAGTCATAGAAATTGTAACGGTTGTCTATATTATTATATTTGTTTTGTGAAAATGTGGAGGGAGTGGGGGCTCTGCCTTCTTTGTTTTCTTTCTCTAAACCAAAATGCCAGATATTGTAGACTAATTTATAGAAAATGATTCAGTAAGAAACAGAAATTGCTGTAGTTTTCTAAAATTTTGCAGCATTTGGAACTGTACTTGATCCACGAATAGTCATTTTGGTCATAATGGTCAAAATGCATGTTAAAATAGCATACCTTTACAAACTTGAGAACCTTCTAATATTGCTTAGACAGCTGGAATGGCACAGTCTTTTAAAAGTTACTCATAATACAGCTTGTTGATGCTTTAATTTTGTTTCCATATAAAATGTAAGTTACGGTAGATACCAAAGAGGCACCTCAGTCATACACATTATTTTTAAAAGAGAAAGTAAAGGGATAAATTAACTGGCTATCCATTTCAGTAGAGAAGTTAAAAAGATGTCTTGTATATGAATTCAGCAAAATAGTTGGAATCTCTAGAATTACCTGTTGTCTGAAATAATCTGTTTCCAGTAAGTAATAATTGAATGTGGTTCATGACATGAAAAAGCAAGGCATTTTTGGACACTGCACTCTACTGAATACAGCTTTCTTCAATAATTTATTGCTAGCCTGAAGTTCAAATTGGAGGCTACGTTATTTATTCCTTATTTTTATGTCTTACAAACTCTTAACAATTTTCAGTTGTGCAGTAACTTTCTTTTGAAAAGGGAAGGCCAAATTATCTCAGAATGTAATCTTAACCTTATAAATGATGTTGACTCCCTTATCTCCCACACCCACCACTTGGAATCAGGATCTGGAATATGTGGGCTAAATTAGCATAGAAGAAATGTAACGATCATTGTAAGCACTTGAGAATGAACATTGCTAACGTAGAAAGATGTGCCTTCTGTTTGACACAGAACTTACTAAGGCAAGAAGGAGTTAAATAACTGACTTGTGGAAAAATAAGTAACAACCTATATGTAGAGAGTATAATGCACCAATAATAGGTGAAGCGCTTGGAGGGCTCATAGGATAATTCAGGTTGGAATGGACCTCTGGAGGTTAAGTATGAGGTCAGACCTGGTTGTTCTATGGATGGAGACTGCACAGCCTCTCTGCTCCCTATGACCAGGGTACAGTATCACCAGTTGCTGTGAAAACAGAAGGGCATCTTGGTTTTGACTCAAATTTTTGTTTCATCCAGACAGGTTATATAGCCTGGTAACTTTGCTATAATACAAAATACAATGCCGTAATACAAGGGTCCCAAAAACTACTAAAAGTGATGGTGCATCAATTTAGGTTAATAGCCACTGAAAATATGGTGCCCAGAATTTTACACAGATTTCATTGATTCCTATTGGTGTCTCAGAACCGCGTAAAGTGGTTCTAACCTTTGTGTTAGGATTATTACTGGACAAAGTCTCAAATACATGAGACACCACCATTCGTCCACCCAGATGGAACTGAGCTCACATTGGCATTCATCTGTTGGGCTTTTTGCTTTAAATGCAGCATTTTAACTATACCGAAGAGAGCTGTTTCCATTCCACATTACTGCGCTAGCAAAACTGATCAATTGGATCAGTTAATCATTGGGTCCATTCAGTGAGTATTTGCATTCTTAACCATTTAGCATTATGAGCAGATAACTCATGCTGCAACATTCCTTACCTTAACAGTATAGTCTGTGAATTTTCCTATGATGCAAGACAGTTATCAAAACCTACAGATATTCTGGGAAGCGTTACTGGTCCCGTCATTGGATGCAGCAGTCATGGGTGTGCCTTAAGCTAGCAGACAGACTATAGAGTTTTCAAAGGAGCCCTATAGGGTTTGGCTTCATGTTTCCTTCACCTTTATGGCTGGGCAGGGGGAAGCAATGTGGAGTAAAATTACACGATGAAGCCTCTGGGCTTGTTCAGTTAAGCAAGAACAAACAATAATTCAGGACTAGTAGGATCACCAATGCCAATGGAATACAGGGTGGATGAGGGCCATTTTGCTTGTGTGTGAGTGTCAGAAAGTCAGTGTGGGTTGGTGAGCTTTTCCAGCTGGATGCTTACTACCTGTGACTGCTAGCAGCCAACAGCTAATTAATTTGGTAGATTTAAATATTAAGCTTGTGAAGATGTTTGCTATGGTTTGTCATAAAATTTGGACATGCCACCCAAGATTGCTGCGGCAAATACAAAGTGGTGGTGGTTTCAGCAGGGCTGAAATTTTATGTCCAGCAAAATAATCTTAAATTATAATAAAAGGAGGTCCTAGGAAACACTGTGCATATTTATAGAACATATCTTTTATTATGTACTTATATCTGCCTTTGTCAAAACCCACTGTTTTAATCTCGCACATATTTTTATATTTAAACTGTTGGAGGTCCAGTTTTATGCCCCAACTCTCTTTGAAGCACTGCTCTTGTAGTCAGCAGCCTCCAAGTGGAGGGTACAGCTTGTTATATTCTGAAAGGGAGAAACCTGTGCCTGCTCTCTTTCCAGTATCCTTGCTTATTCTTAGGTGGTAACTGAAACCTTTTGCCATGATTTTTCTAGTTCCCTGCCAAACTCATTTACTGTTGGACAACACCCAACTCCAATTTCATCAGTATGCATTTGCCGCTTTGAAAAGTGTCAAATGACTAGTCAAGCCTTAAAAAAACATCTCTGGAGAGATATTTTCAGGTAGCTGAAAATTAGTAAGAGCTACCTGTGGCTATGAAAGAGAGTGTGAGAAGTAATGATTATGTGATAGCAAAGAAAGGCTGGTTGAGAAGTTGCCTCTCTGACCACCATTGACTACTGAACCTGTAAATCAGTACTCCTGACAATTAGCGGCAGAAAGCAGGGCTGAGAGTACTGTTGTGAGGCTTATTTACTGTGGATATTGCTAATCACATATACTGATTTGTGGGTCTGAACATGTGATTCTACTGACATTTCCTTCACTAAGGAGAGAGGGTCTGCTCCTTCCCAAATCTGTGCTTCTCACACTGTTTTGTTGGTGCAACTCATGCCAGTGCTGTGAGACTTTCTCAGGAAATTATCCTGAGTTATCTTCTTGCAAAAACAAACAGACAAGACAACAGGCCAAACAGAAAACAAAACAGAAAACTGAATAAGACACAGAAAAATACCAGGATTTTTCTTTATCACAAATAGACTTCATGTCCCAAACAGTGAGAGACATTGTAGTGCAGCATGTGCTATTAAACAGACCATTTCTCCATGTGGTGGATTGAGCCTGGCTGGATGGCAGGTGCCCTCCCAAAGCCACTCCATTGCTCCCCTCCTCATCTGGGCAGGGGAGAGAAAATAGAATAAAAGTCTCGTGAGTTAAGATAAGGACAGGGAGGGATCATCCAACAGTTACTGTCATGGGCGAAACAGACTCAGCTTGGGGAAAATTAAGATATTAACAATCAAATCAGAATAGGGCAATGAGAAATAAAAATCAAATCTTAACACACACCATGCCTTCTTCCTGTCTCAGCTTTGCTCCTCATTTCTCTCCCTCCTCCCCCCGAGTGGTGCAGGGGGATGGGAATCTCTGCTCCCGTGCCTGGAGCACCTGCACCTCCTCCTCCTCCACTGACCAGGTGGGCTGCAGGGCTGTTCCTTTCGCATATTCTCACTGCTGTCTCCTGACTGCTGCTGTGCAGGTTTTTTATCCCTTCTGAAATATGTTGTCCAAGAGGCTCTACCACCATCACTGATGGGCTCAGCCTTGGCCAGCGTTGTGTCCATATTGGAGCTGGCTGGCATCGGCTCTGTTGGAAATAGGGGAAGCTTTCAGCAGCGTCTCACAGCAGCCACCCCTGTAGACACCCTGCTACTGAAACCATGCCACGTAAACCCATGCAAAAGATGTAGAAGCTCCTCCATAATCTTCTCTCTCCTTGAGTCTAGATTGCCTAACTCTGGAAATCAAGAGTGCGGTCTTTATCAGCTTGATGATTTTTTACCTGACGGCAGCCTTTGTCAGGGGGTAGAAAGGAATCAATACATACACTTTCCCTGGTTTATGTTCCTTGGGAATTTTTGAGAGATTTAGTACTTTCTTGAGAGTTGAATCTGATTTTGGAGAAACCAATCTGATCTCACTGCCATCTACACAAGAAACTAAAAGTTTCTCTTGAGTAGAGGGTCTGAGCAATATGAAACTCAGGAGTGAGGAAGCTGAAGAAGCCAAAGAGTATATCAAGCAGAAAGATGAGGCAGAAGACTATCAGAGGTCAGTGTAAGGCTAAAGGTTCCTGGAAATATGTGCTACAGGACAAGAAGATTTCAGGGCTGGAGAAAGATCCCTCAGGACAGAACTTTGGATGGACAAGTGGGAGTAAGGGCAAAGGAGGCAATGTTAAACAGAAATGCTACTTCAGCCTGGTGCTGTAATGAACAGCAGAGAACTACCAGCTCTTGTGTAGCTGGGGTTTGTTAACCCACTAGTCAAGATGATTTCCAAGTCCCCAGTAATACAGATCATGACCAGGTGTTTGGTTGTAGAGCTTTCTTTCTGGGCAGGTTCTAATAAGAGCTGACGGCAACAGTTCAGGGAGGTCTTCTTTTAAAGCCTTGTCCTTGGAAACATCTGGCGATGCGTCTTTGTTTTGATTCATCAGTGACAGAGGCAGTTTTCTTCATTCTCTTATCATAATATGTGATTCTGATAAGTAATGTAGGCATTTCTAGAGGCTGGTCAAGTCCATAGCCTCTGAAGTGGGCCAGCCAGCAGCTTGCTGGGGGAACATAGGTGTTACAGAGACTAAGAGTGAGGCAGTGACACATACAGCAGAGTAATAGAAGGGTTTCAGATGCTAAATAGATAAGAATGAGACATGATGTCGAAGCCAAAATGCTGCAAAGTGATTTTTGTCCTTTTCCTGCAGTAGCTGATCTCTAGTAACAAAAGAAGCCAAACAACTTTGTTTGAAGATGTGCTACATCTTGTGAGAAAGCTATGTTACTGGGAATCTTTCACTGTAAAAAGCCTAAGACAAGCATTTCTGGGGGGTTAGAGGAAAACTGAGGCTCTGCAACTCACAGAAAAAGTAGCAGTTAACTAGCAAGTCATCTTATTTGAGTGCATAGGAACAACTCTACAAAGATACTAAGAATGTACTAGGTTTTTCATGGGATTTAGGGCCAGATTTGAAGGCAGGCACATACATCTTTGCATGTACATAATTATGGAGAAATACTTCCAAATAGGATATGGAACTTACGAGATCTGGTTTTTATACGTGCTTTATTTGTGTGGAGAATGTTAAATTTTTCCTACCATGGTAATTACTGAAGGTAGCTTTTTGTAACTTTTGCTGTTATTATTTTTGGGTAGGTTCTGGTATGGGCCAAGAAATACCTTCTTTGGTCCTTATAACACCAAGATGAATTTTAAAATATATGTGCTGCAGTGTGCCTGGTCTCTCAAAATGAAATGAACTGTAGTTCTGCCACAAAAGGTCATAAAGAGTTCTGTTTGTTCCAACAAAAAGATATGGTGACTTCTGTTCTGCCATATGTTCTTATACAACTTAGTAATAGTTTTATATGTCAGATAACTCTGATCCATGTAGCAACATAGAATAAAACCCAGCACAGATTTACTTAAATTTTGGGACAAGAGATTGACTTTTTTCCCTTAGTGTATGTTGAAAATATGTAGGACTGCCTTATCACCGTGCTTTATTGTGCAGCCATAAATAAACTCAGACAGTGCAGGAGCTTTCTGACTAGATAATAATACTGACTGTTTTTCTGCATATCTTTTTTCTTGCATATGCAGTACTTTGGCTTGGTTTATGTGCTTATGAGTGTGGATTTTTATGTGCTTACATCAAATTTGGTCAATGAGACTATAAAGACCATTAACATTGGAAAAACAAGCCATGGCTCCTCGAATTCAGTTGTCATGGCACTGGTCTACCAAGTTGTGACAAATAGTTTTGCAATAATATTATCTTTACGGAGAAAAGATTGGCTGAAAAAGTAGAAACCATCTTATATTCTACTGAAGTCACTGAATTCCTCTAGAATTCGTCCATGTAATAATGCTGTTCCATATGTTACTGAAATTTGGATCTTCATGACTAATTTGATCTACTTTGAGAGATATAGGTGAAATGAAATGTAAAACAAGCAGAAATACAATATCAGAAGTACCTCAGAGCATGCTGCTTCTGGATTTTGTGCTGCTTCTGGACTGATGTGATAAAATATTCAGTCTGTCAAAAAATCAATCAGAAAAGTTATTTTACTAAATGCAACATGATATGCTTTTGAGTTTGTATCTTCTGCTTTATGTATTGAATTTTTTGAACTGTTTTCAACAGATTTAGCCTTGGTCATGAAAATTATACTGTTTTGCAAGCTACAGCTCTAAAAATAATTTGCAGGGATATAGCATGCCATTGGTTGTCAAAACAAGGTTATTAAATTGGTGCTTAACTTTACCTCTTCCTGTAAGTGGTGAGATCCTTGTAAATTTAGAGATGACTGTGCACTGGCGTATGGCAAAAAATTTAAGTTGATCGTTTAATTACTAAAACCTGCAGGACAGAGTTCCTGAAACTCTTGACTAGTTTTAATCAAATTTATCTGATGAACTTGGCCATGAAAAAAGAGAGTGTTGACATTGCATGTCAAGCGAAGACCACCAGCACTCACCAACCGTGCCAGCCATTTGAAGGAATAATTTCAGTCAATTCAACAGCTCATTCTTAAACATGGTCAAAAGAGAATCCCTATGGAGACAGCGAGTAACTATTCCAACTTTCCAGTAACACTTCAAAATGCAAACACAGAGCACAAATGCACAACATGATAGAATCTCAGGATGACTTGGGTTGTAAAGGACCTTAAAGGTCATCTAGTTCCAACCCCCCTGCCATGGGCAGGGACACCTTCCACTAGACCAGGTTGCTCAAAGCCTCATCCAGCCTGGCCTTGAACACTCCCGGGGTGGGGGCATCCACAGCTTCTCTGGGCAACCTGTGCCAGTGCCTCACTATCCTCTCCAGGAAGAACTTCTTCCTGATATCTAATCTAAACCTCCCCACTTTCAATTTAAACCCATTACCCCTTGTCCTGTCACTACAGGCCCTTGTAAAAAGTCCCACCCTCCAGGTTTCTTGTAACACCCCTTTATATATTTCAAGGCTGCAGTAACCTCTCTCTGGAGCCTTTATCAGGTAAGGTGT
This sequence comes from Eurypyga helias, assembly GCF_000690775.1. Taxonomy (NCBI): domain Eukaryota; kingdom Metazoa; phylum Chordata; class Aves; order Eurypygiformes; family Eurypygidae; genus Eurypyga; species Eurypyga helias. The sequence continues at coordinate 13,758 of NW_010274249.1, read as the reverse complement.
GACTATTACAAAAAATTAAGTTTACACCAACCATGAATAAGCAAAGTTATAGTTAAGTGAGGTTGATCACACCTTACACAAGACTGTAGGAAAGTCTGGGTTTTTGCAGTGTTTTTGAGGTCTCAGGGTATTCCTTGCCCCTGTCAGAACCTTCTTATGCACAGAAAAACATGCTAGCCTGGTCACTACAGATTAAGTACAGATTAAAGACAGCAGTCCTTTGCAGGACACCATATGCAAGGAAATACATGCTTCTATAGAGCAGCAAATAATTTTGTCTATGATTTTGGTATTGTCAGCGTCGTTACTGCTATACAAAGATTTCAATGCTATTTTAAGAAAGCAAAATAGACATTCTTTATTGCAAAAATTTGCATTGGGGAATATTTTATTTGTATCTTACTTTTAAAAAGTGCCATGGCGAGAAATGGGTTTGATTTTGAAGAAGAATCGTTTTGAATAATTAACTATGAATTACTCTAATTAGAAGAAAATAATTATAGGTTGGACATAGCTGCTTCAAATGAGATGTATGGAGTTAGTGACTATTGGAAAAATAATGCCACCTGATAGAAGCTGAAATAAATCTAAAAAAGTACTTTCTCTTACAATCAGGATTTAACTATGGTATTTCAAAATGTCTCCAATTTAAAACATGCAAATTTCTTCTAGACAGAATTATTAGTAGGACTATATTGCTGAATTACAAAATCCTCAGTGTAATAATTAAAGAAGGGAGTTTTATCTTTTAAAAGCGAGTTGTGATTAACTCTTGTCTTAATATCTGAGCTCTTCCTCAGAACTATTGAGCATACTATAGGTACCTCTTCAAGACATGAAAAGGTTATCTTGCATAACCCCAAGGTATTTTTACAAGTAAATGTTATAGAATAATATTTAAAGTATATGTTTGTATTACATATATAGAAACATATATCAACAACAAGGTTGTCTTCAGTTTCTGATGTAAGGGATTTAGCATTCACGCACCATTAAATTTCATTACATTGAGAAGAATAATATAATCATTTCCTTTTAAAATCATACTTAGGAAAATACACATAAGCTGAGTAGTCTAAGATTGCATACTGTTCTTCAAGGACTCTTTCATTTCTTTGAAAATCACCTGAATACCACAAGAAATCCTTGTAATTTAATGGGGTTTTTTAGCTTCTTATTTGAATTAGTTTTTTGTTGTATAAACGCATACTTACACCTTTAGTAAGTTGAAATTTGCAAGAAGAGACAAATGTTACAGTGAAATGATGATTTTTGATAGCTCTGTAAATGCCGTTGTCAATGTGATCATTTCATCCCAGTAAATAACCTGCTACAATTTCCTTCTGTTACTTCTTAAAATCTTAAGAAACAAGATGACCTTTTTAACACACACAATGAAAGATTAACCAATCCATTTCTGTCTGAGCAACAGGGACAGCTAAACCTGAAGGTTTCTAGACTGCTATGCTAGTAGCAATGCGTTCTTTCCAATGAATTTTGCTGCCAATATATACATCATATGACATTGCTCGTGCACATTATTAGCCTGTAATCTGTTGCTGAAGTCCAGATATGGAAGCAAAACTTCTCTTGAATATTTATCCTTATTGTAATTATCATGCCACTGTGACAAAACCCAGGAGAAGCTGGTCTGCTCTTTCTTGCCCTAAATAATGTGCTTTCAAAAAAGGTAGTAGTGGCTCATACCCAAAGGCAGGCGAGTTAAACTTGCAGTATGTGTAGTCAGACACACAGAAACAGTAAGCTTCAGATAAGCAAAGATGATGGCCTCCCTCTAAAGCTTAAAGCCAAGAATTATTTCTTATTGGGGATGGTTCGTGTTTTCTGTGATAAAAATGGAGGGTATTTTTCATTACCTGGAACAAGTAGAGTAAGGCTATCACATCTGCCTCTTCAGTGGTAGGTATTCCATTTTTTCCATCTCACCTTTTTATAACACAAGTCAGGGCACTAAAAGTAAGCCAGCTGGAGATGGTTCAAGTGTTTAAACTGTGCATCCTTGTGGACACAGTGTCTGAGCGTTCATTGCATTAGCTCACTCCTGAGGCAACGCCTGTTACCTTAATGCAAAATGTGAGAGCGCTTCCATCTTTTGTTGGCAGTTAGACTGCTGTGAAGTTGGTCCACCCTTTTAAAAGTGCATAATACTTTCTGCTGAATTTCCTTTATGTTATCTTCAAAACTTATAAATAGCTTGAATTTGAGCCTGTGAGAAAGTGATGTTGAGCATTCAACCACAGAATGCAGACCTTCTAGAAGATCACTTAGAGTTTCTAAATTCTGTAGCAGTTTCTGAACGTGTAGGCTGCTGGGCTTTTTCAGATTCAATTCATTTAAATATATCCTATTCTACTGTAGCAATTTCTAACCCAAACAGTATTTCACTATGCTTTACCGATGTTTTACCCAGATTGTTGTCATAAACAAACTTCCCTTATAATGTGGATATTAATGTATTCTCATTTCATCTCACTTTTAGAATTTTTATTCTTATTTGATCTAGAAGCCTGTAAATTATGAGCAACTTTAAGCAACTCAAAAGTATTGTGAAGGTGTAAAGTAAAACTAAGGATGATGTGAAAAAGTCATTCTCTTTATGAATAGTATAATCAGATCACTCTGGGTAAGGTCTTCCACCTTTCCAGAGTGAGTAAATCTGTCTATTCTAATTCTTTCAAAATAAAACTTCAAAAAAGAAGGAAAAAAAAATCTCCTTTCAGAATTTAATTGCCAAAATGTGTTTATAAAAAAAAAAAGAAAAAAAGAAAAAATGGAGCATTTAATTATTATTTAAAAAGACTGAAATTCCAGTGCACCTGTTTAATCAAAAGAAAATAATGAATGCACAGTAAAGTCTTTTTCTATTATACTTCTGATGACAATAGCAGGGTATTAAGAAAATATAATAGGAAAAGTAATATCTAACATTTTGTTTTCTTATGTCAAGAGATAGAATAACTGTTGTTAGTGGATAATTTTTTACAAAATTTTGCTATATTAAGCTGTAAGTTTCCAATTCAGCTCCATCTGATTAACATTTAAAATTAAATGCTCACCCAAATATACAATTAGATATTTGCTATACTCTTAACAAAGATTTATCATCCTGAGATACATACATCTGTACAGAGTCTTGCAAAGCTGTTACCAAGACACAGGAACACTTTCTGCTTACAGCACAGGAGAGCTTTATATTACAGGATTTGGTACTTTTATTTCTTTTCATATAACTCCTTCACTCAGTGAAGGACATGGGCTGTGCCATCGCAGGTCCATGGTTGTACATGGAAGAGCTGCTGTACGAATAACCTCCGCTTCATTACTTCCGAAGCTGGAGCATGTGAACGGGCAGTCTGCTGCAGAAAGAACAGGATCCTCGTGCTCGAACCATGTGCTGAGTTCTTCCGCTCTTGCCTCTCCAGCAGTTTGCGCAAGGTGCAGACCAGGTTACTTGGAATGGAGACTATGGCATGTCACGTGGAGCAGACATGAGTGTTCAGTGGTAGATGAAATCCCTGGAAGAAGTCCTTCCAGGAATTAAACCACTGTGTGGTGCTAAGTATTCTGCATTAACGGTATCTCAGATTGAAGGGAACTTAAATGTGTTTTAATCTCTGTCCCAGTTTGGTGATAAATTAAATAGGGTAGCGTTTGTTGTATAAATACCTTCTGTAGTGTTTGTGAAGCACTTGGTGAGTGATGCCTGCAACACAAAAGCCCGAGAGAAAATTAATAATAATGAAAATTATACACGCTTTGAAGTGTGTGGTAAATTAGACGTAAGTTCACCCACTGAATGCTTAGTAGAAAATAGAATAATGAATATATTTATCTCTGTTCGATGCACCAAAAAGACAGAGGTAGGTAGAAAAATGGTGTATGAAACTTAATCATTGAAATTCATCATTAACCTGAATTCCAGCATTTTCAAATTTTTTTAAGTACCTGACTTTAAACCTTTTAATAATATTTTTTATCTTTGAGAGCATTTTTATATTTCTGATAGTGCTGTAGCATTGTCTAGTAGGTAAGGGGGGAAAAAGCGTGTGTAAGTGAGTTGGCCTTTTGCAGGATGAACTGAAAACAGGACACAGAATGGGCAGGCTGTTCAGGAATTGTTTGTAAAACAGGATGATTTAGTTTCTCTTTAATGTAAATTTTGTTTATCTGTTTCCCTCTTTCTGTTGTATACGTTGTTTTTAGCAACTTCAGATTACTGAAATAGTTGACTTGTACATGAAAACCTTTATGTGTTTCTTTATGTAATTTCTGGCTCAGTTTTTGTCTCCAATTCTGCAACAGACTGTGCATCTGTACAGTCTTACAGATATGCGAAATAATGACCTCCCATGGTATGGTTTTATATATTGGGTTTGCATCTAAAGCCCTTTCAGTCCAAGCAGCAGTTGACTACATTGAGATTTAAGGAAATTATTCATTTTAGGGTCTTTTAATTTGCCTTCTTATTTCTGAGTCTTTAGTCTGCACGTATTCAGCCTTTTCTGCAAATTATGAGAGTATGGTTTTGTTAGTGTCACATCACGCCAAGGAGCGCAATCCTATGAGCAGTGCTCACTTTTTTTTTGACTGCAGCAGTGAACGGTCCGTTGTGGATGAGTGTCCGGCCACCGACCCACACCCTGTATGTTAGGTGTTCCTTTGCCCAGGCGCACATCCCTTGTCATATATCAAGTCATTTCACACACCTAGCATCCATTCCGTGAGGGGCTTCCATGGCATACGATGGCTGATGGGTTGTAGGCTGGCACCACTGTTAACAAAAATTTTTTGTTAACAATACTTTTAGTATTGTTAAAGTTAATACTTTTAACAAAGTATTTTTTGATTGTATTACAAAGACATAACATTCACTTGAATTGCTGCCTTTAAAAGAAACAACAAAACCACATTTCTGTGAAATATCCCAAGTAATGATTGATTAAGTGCATCATTTACACAGTGATTTCCCCCTTAACAATTCCAAGTGCTCAACTAGCAAAACTTGGTACCTTAATTGAGGCTTTGAATATTCACCTTTTTTTAAACTACATTTTAGGTGACCATTGTTTAAAGTACACATGTAATTGTTTAATGAACATCTCTCATTTTGACTAATGTATCTTTATTGAATGCAATGGAGTGCCTTTTTTAGTAAGATGAACAGGAGGCATTTCTCCCTCTTTCCATAATACTGTGATTGGGCAATATCTCATAAAAAATATTTCCAATGTAAAATAATTTGGGTTATATTCCTAAACTGCATTATTTACCTCCTGCATATTAGAACAGATAATTTTGAGCTTCTTTCCTCTGTAATTCAGATGTATCCATTATGGAGAACATCCCATCCATGCTTTTGCCTATGTGGTTACAGCAGTTACCTTCTGACCTACAGCATCTTCGAATTTCAAAATCCGAATTAATACCATCTGTTTGAGCTCTTTTCTGTGGCTTGAGGAAAACAAAGTTATTTTCAAAAGCAGATGAATCGCTACAGTGTTTATTCGAAGAAGTCAGCTACAACTTCTTGTTAGATCCAGCAGAAAATTTCTAAGTAAG
>NW_010274249.1:7853-8127 GCF_000690775.1 Eurypyga helias | reverse complement strand
AAATACAGCCATGAAAAAAGTTTAAATTAGCTTTTTCACTTTTATGCATAGCTTATCTCTTTGCCTTAAAGATTTGTGATCTTGGCAAGGGTCATGCTCCTCACTCGTATTTTGGCACACTAGCATTATGATATGTTCTTTGCACATACATGAATGCTGCAACCAGCCACTTACCAGCGGCATTGAAATGAGTGAATAAATGTCAGAACTGAACAGGTCTTGACTGTCAAATACAAGCTTCTCTAGCATTCGTGGCTAATGCTCTTATCATCGG
>NW_010274249.1:7493-7761 GCF_000690775.1 Eurypyga helias | reverse complement strand
CATAGGGGAGTAGTGTGCTCAGTCATAATCATGCTCCACAAAGGCTGGAAATGTTCCCTTTGAGCTTCCAATCATTAGCCCAGCCGAAGAGAAGACAAGCCCATTGACAGGCGAGAATGGCAATAATTTATTTTCTATTGATGGGTTGTGACAAATCATGTTTGGAGCAGTGGCTGCATACTGTGGGGCTACATGAAGAAAGACTGCGATGGCCCTAGATGAAGCTCTTCACAGCTCATTTAGCCCAAATGTAGCCACCTGGGTGGTG
>NW_010274249.1:3008-7411 GCF_000690775.1 Eurypyga helias | reverse complement strand
GCAAGGCATATAGGGGTTCCTGCAAGGCATTAATCAAGGGGGGTTGGGGGAGGGGGGTGAGCTGTCAAACTGGGAATTTCAAAATTAAGGAACACAAGAAGGATTAAAGTGCAGCCACCTCAGAAATTCAAGAATATAATTTCCATCACATAGCTCCAGGTACAGTAAAGAACTTGGAAGAAGAAAGAAGTGAAATATTAAGGGTGCTTTCAGTAGGGGCAGATTTTTACAGATGTTAATTAGTAAAAGTGGCATGGGGATGTGTTTAAGCTTGGGCACACCCCCTTTAACTTTCAGCCGACAGGTCAAATTAATTTATGTGCTTCCTACCAGTGCATAGCACAGTTCATATCTTATTTAAATTTACTTTTGCCAAGGCCCACTGATGTGCTTAGCATCTGACATCTCATGCTGTTTCAGAATACAGATGGATATTTTATTTTGCAGGATATGAAAAAGCCTGCCCCGTTTATTTTATCAACTCTATTTATATTTTTTTTTTAAAAAAAAAAAAAAGAGATCTGACTCTGAGGGTTTTGCATACATTTTACTCGATTTTTCCTTTTAATATGATTTTTGTTTCCTAAGAAATTCTGCTGTCTGTGTTTAAAGTCAGATATCCTCTTAAGCAGTGATCCTTGAATCCTCTGAATAGAAGCATCCTGACCTGAGTAGCTGAGCATTGCTTCAGATGCTGTGGGGTTTTGCACTTCCTTCTCATACTGTCCATTGTCCTGGAGGGAGAAAAGAGGGGATAAACACCCAGATGGGCAAAGTTCTTTTAATCTTCAGAAAAACTGTAAAGTAGACGTGTCTCCTGTCTGGCATGAGCTGGAACAAAATAGCCCCGTCCTTTGCCTCCTGCATCTCCCTCTATTGTTAACTTGGAAAAGTGAAGAAGAATCTGGGTTTTCTACTTGAGAGGAAAATCACTAGTGTCTCTGGATTGCTTCAGAAATCAGTATTTGAGCAGAAGTTGTCTCAGTATTAACACAAATACTGTCCTCCTCTGCATCACCCGCTTTCTGGTGGCCACCAAAGCGGGTATCCCCAGCTCCCGCGTTCATACGCAGCTGGCAGACAGGAACCGTTGGCCATCCAGCCCACAGGGGATAACAGTCTGCTTCTCTGGCAGTTGCTAACTGCTCACATGGACAGCTCCACCATGGCACGGAAAACTCAGTGTTTAAGCCCTGCCAAACACACCAAGAAAAATCTGTGCTTACACGAGTAAGGATTGTATATGGCAGGATATGTAAATGGCAGAATTAAGGTTTTCCTGTGTCACATGTCTAAAAAATTGTTCTGTTTCCTCTATTAAGACAAGATTTTTTTTAACTTACCCTGAACACATCTAAGGCTCTCCTATCTAGTAATACAGTTTAAGTGATCTAAAATTTAATGGGCAAATACTTATTTCCCAATCTAAATATCTATAAATATTATTTATTTCTCTTCTGATAATTTTAAATTATAACTTGATTAAGAAAATGCAAAACAAAAGCAGCAAAACCAGAGTTATTACATCTTTTAGGTCATCTTGACTTTCCTGTTCATGTAGTATTTTTACACAATCAGGAGATCTGTGTAAAAAAATAGTCAAGTGTGATGAGGGCTTATTATCATAACATGTGCAATAGGGAGGCAAGTAGGTAACATTCAATGTGCCAGGTAATCTGTGAGAAGAGTTAATTATGTGAGTGTATTTTTTATACTGCCAAGCTTCCTTTAAAGGGACATCTCCATCTCCTTTCTCCTTTATGGTAATTGTGTCACACTATGATCCTTAGATGCACACTGGAAATGCAGTGATTTAAAGGTAAAAAAAAATAACATCTTTCAATATTGCAGACATATTATGGTATAAAATGCACATGGTTTGTTTATACTAGTTAATAATTTTTGTAGGTTTCCTCTATGTTTTCATTTCAGATTTTTAGCACAGCTAATCTAAAAATAGTGTGAAAGCAGTGTAACCTGCGTGCAACTTCAGCTCTACACTTCCTGCACGTTGCACTGATACTGGAAATGGAGTAATGAATTTTTCTAAATAATTCATTAAACCAGGTGCTTGAAAATTTTATTTTTATTTGGTATTATTTTGTCCTCTAAGGTAACATGACAGGATAACTGCCTTGCATAAAAACCACGATCATCACTCTCTTTCACTGCCTATCAACCAGTTTGTGCTTAACCAAGCATTTATTTATTAGTTCTTAATGGTGAGGTCCACGAGGTTACTACACCTGAGAGAAAATTCTGTAAGACAGGCTTTCTAATTAATCACTAGGAGGGTTCAAGAAGGTCTTGTTATTTCTGTGTACAGTAGAATTTATGTAGTCTATTACAAGTGTTGATTGCTAAAACTGCAGCTCTTTTTTGTTTCTTCAGATTTGTAGTTCTTTTTGTGCTAAACTGCACTGTTCTTATCATTCTGTTTGTAAACACACACAAGAAGGTGTGTATAGGGGGAGAAAGGTCTAACTTGTTGCCTGTTTGCTCCTTGAGCATCTGGAAAAAAGCCCAGTGAGAAAGAAAGGGAAGAAGGAAAAAGAAGAGTATAAAGGGTGGCAATTTCAAACATGGACGGATTGAGGAAGGAGGAGAATGACAAAGTAAATATCCTGTATGAAACCTACAAGCACATAGTTTGCATACGATGTACAGTGAAAATCCTGAAAAATAATTCAAGATGTCATTTACTTTATAAGTTCCCTTATTTTGTCTAAAATGTCAGAATCTAGTAAACATGACCATGTAATGAGGTCTGCAAGGTGGCCTCCTTCTTCTCGCCTGGGCTAGGCAGAGCTCTTTCTGCTGGAATACGTGCGCTCAAGAGCCAGGAAGGCTGGAGAAAACTTCTGACCTCTCACAATCTCCATGTGCTGAGATTCCTTATTAAAAATCCTTCTTCTGAAATCAAGATCTGGAAATTAATCTCTGCCATACTAGCTTCCCTCCCATCTCAAGTACGGTCCAGTTTTAGAGAAGCTCACCTGGAATCGTGACCAGGAGGGATGGCCAGAGGAGACTTCTCTTTAGTCATCACTATCAATCATAACAGAGTAAAACTGCCCAAGCTGGTCCTTATGAATGTAATGTCTCTATTTCTAAGAAAATAATTTGCAGCAAAGAGAATAAGTATAGCACGTGGAAAAAAATGGAGCTGAAGGATTACATCCTTCCTTCACTGCTTCAGTGAAAATCAGAGTGACATTTTCGCAGACTCTGAACCCTGGGCCATGTAATCTGTCTGTGTCTTGTTTTCGCAGTCTGTTAAAGAGATACATTCTGTATGGGGCTGTTTTGAGAATATATAAAGAATTCAGCTATCTGGGTTTCTTGTGCCACTGGAAATCTCCATACAGAAAGCTGAAGAACTGTGTTGCTCCTGCCTTTGTAAGGCAGCAGTTTTAAGTCCCTTGCCTGGATCCTCTCCTACAGAGCTCCTCAAAGATGTGGTTTTTCTTCCAATTTTCATAGATCATTCTAGCTTTGCCCTTAACCTGTGTACAAACTTTCATTTTTCATGTTAGCGTGGCACTCTTGTTTTGCCATCTCATCTACATGCTTTCCTACTATGTCTCTGGAGCTCTACGAATTACCATCTCCTTTGAATTGGTTCTTTTCCTTGCAAAAGAATATCCTCGCCTCTTCCACAGGTGATGATTCCACTGGAAGAAGTAGCAAGGAAGCTTCTCCTGGTCTGCGCTTTGCTCTTTGAAGTTTCCCTTGCCTCATCAGACCATGAGAGTGAGACTTCATACTCCTATCACCAAACACCAGTGAGGGCTTCCACACTGGATTTCTGCATCCGTAAACAAAACTTAAATTGCTGATGTTCATGTGAAATATATGTAGAAAAATCCACCCTTTGCCACATCTCTCTTTTTTACTCATGGAAAATTCTTCCACAGCTGCATATTGCCTTGTTTGCTACAGCTGTATCTACAATTAAAAAAAAAAAGTTAATGAATCATTATATGTAGTTCAACAAAGGTTGCAAATAGGTACATTTATGCAAACATTTATGCTTGATTGGAGGGTGGTCCAACACTACAGCAGGTTGCCTAAAGACACAGCAGACTCTCTTTCCTTGGAAGGGTTCAAGACGTCGCTGGACACAGACCTGAGCAACCTGGTCTAGTTTTGCCTGTTTTGAGTGGGGGATTGGATGAAATTGCCTCAAGATGTCCCTTCCAAATTTAACAGTGAATAGCAATAAATATGTTCAGACTCTGATGGAGGATGTTTGTGTACAGTATTGCACAGCTTTAACTTACGGAACTTGGCTGAAGAAGGGGGTCTTGTGAAAGTCATAGAATCATAGAACGGTTTGGGTTGGAAGGGACCTTAAAGACCATCTAGTTCCAACCCCCCTGCCATGGGCAGGGACAACCTTC
>NW_010274249.1:0-2640 GCF_000690775.1 Eurypyga helias | reverse complement strand
CAACCGGTCTATATCCTTCTGATGTTGAGGGTCCCACAGCTGGATGCAGCACTCCAGGTGGGGTCTCACAAGAGCAGAGTAGAGGGGCAGAATCCCCTCCCTCGACCTGCTGGCCACACTTCTCTGGATACAGCCCAGGATATGGTTGGCTTTCTGGGCTGCCAGCGCACAAAATCCCATACTGGGAGTCAAACCCTGGCCGCCTGGGTGAAAACCAGGAATCATAACCACTAGACTGGTCCACTGGTCTCATCCACTGGTCTCGTCCTCAACATCTGACAATAAAGAGCTTTAGCAGACAATCTCACATCAGAATGACACCACTAGGAAAAATAAAAGGAGTAATGCCATTAGTAACGTTGAGAGTGAGCAATGCTGTTGATAAAACTGAGAAATAGCAAAGCAATTTGGGATCAGAAGAGGGAGCCCGACATAAATCCTCGAAGACTGGAGACTGTGTGAGACATGTGCGTCGAAGGGTAAATCAAGGCATGAAGTGTTGATGAACTGTCCCAATGCACTAGACACAAGTCCAGTTCCCCTGTGCCTCGGCTGGCAAACAGGCATCTGCATCTGAAACTGCTAAAATGTAGTGACTAAGAGAGTGTGTGAGTGGATGCTTGTGCTCCAGACTGTTTTTGACTAATAAAAGCACATAGGTCCTCTTCCCCTTCTAAAGGCATCAACTGAATCACACATAAGGTAATGTCAACCCTAAGAGCCACTTGCATCCGTTCTTAAATAGGAAAGCTGCTATGTTCAGAAACAGAAAATAAATTCTATACTATAATATTTGGTATATGAAATTTCATGAATATTGATTATTTTATGGACAAGCTGGGGCTAAAGAAGAATATAACACAGTAATCTTCAATTTTTAGTAAAAGGCAACTGCTGTGCCCCCATCATTAAGCTGTAATTCTTACCAAAACTTCAATTAATTGGATTTTTCACCAGAACTTTATTGTTTGATTTAAAGTACCACGTAGATTCGTTATAGAAACTTCATTTAAATATGGATTTAATTAGAAATGTTTTATAATTTTAATGAGACTTAAAAGTCTTTTGATGAGCAGTCAGTGTAATTATGGTATTTAAAATGATTGGATAAATGCATACTTTATAATTTACCTTCCTCACAACTGTGTTTTCATGCCGGTTATTTTTAACATGAAGAATTGTTTCATTTACTGTCAGTTTATCCTCCTCTTCCTTCCACAAAATGTTTTATCTCTGAAATAAAATTAAATATGCATGATACTAGTACTATTGAATAATATTGTAATAGCACAGTTAAAAATCAATCTACGAGAGGAAAATTATTTTGGTTTTGTTAGAGAAGTGACTAAATTGATAATTTGTAATCCAGAAGAAAATTACAGACTAGCTCTGTTCTATATGTGTTGTCTCTTTTGTGTTTGAGGAAATTACCTGTAAAATTGCAGCAGAAGACATGTTGCACTAGGTATTGTGCTATCAGCAATCTGCTTCACTAGCACAACATAAAGAGAGAGGCTCAGCAAATTTAGGAAAATAAGGTTATGGAACTAGCAGTTAAAAGAGGGAAAAATGGGCTTTTTAATGCATCATGTACTTTATCACACAACCTTCCTGAAGACCACTAACTGTCACATGCTGAGCCTTACAATGCATTGTTCAAAACCAGTACACATTAGCCCCTGCATATCTAATAAATTGTTGTTACATTGCTGCGTCTCTGTGTGTGTGCATGTGGATATATTTTATTAATGAAACCTGAGCTTACAGTACGTTGAGTCTTTAATACAGAATAGATAAACTAATATTAGTGCAACCAGCCTAAAGAACCAGCCTAAAGAACAAGGATTTCGCATATGGTTTCTCAGGCGTGCAGTACCTCTCTGCAAATCAGTCAGGTCTCTTCTTCGGGAGTGCTGCAGGAGGGTTGTGTTGTCCCACAGTCCCCAGATCTTTGTATTTACTTACTGAACGAGTACTTCAGGGAGAGAAGACTTGACTAATACAACGTGTGTCAACAATTCCTATTCCCTGATCTGATCTCCTTTGGCTTGTGGATCGCTGGCCATGAGGCAGCCATGATCAGCACAAAGCTTTAGTGTCTTACCCAGAAAAGACATTTCTTGAAATATTCGCCCACATCCAGCAAATTGAGCTCATAATTCTTAGCTTTATATGGATCCGCATGTGGGTTCCATCTTGCAGCATTAGCCCACAGTTAATACAAACCCTTTCATGTCAGCAATGCTAGGTTCAGACATTTTCCTCCTCCTTTTGTGGAAGAATATGAAAATGTAGCCTGTTCTAGTAAATGGCTGTTTTTCATTCAGTGTCCATCTCATAAGGGTAAGCGGAAACTTGCCTTGCAGTCACACTTTGCAAGCAGATACTTGTGTAATATACACCTTGGGCCCCCAGCTTCATCAGGGCCCATCTGAAATGCCTCTGTGTGAACACACAGCGCATGGCAACGACACAAGAGGGGTTAGAGGCGTGCTGATACCTGTGAGGCTGTGACCTCACTGGCAACACAGAGACGTGGTGGGATGGCTCCTACGACTGGAGTGTCAGAACGGAGGGGTACAGGCTCTTCAGGAAGGACAGACAGGAGAGACGTGGGGAGGGGCTTGCTCTCTATGTCAG
>NW_010274248.1:8518-20243 GCF_000690775.1 Eurypyga helias | reverse complement strand
GAGCACAGGTCCAGGCGCTGAACGGGATCTGCTGGGCTGTTAATTGCTGGGCTGGCCTCAGGCGTGGGGTGGCCCTGGCCAGCTGGCACCCTCCCAGGCAATCCCTGGCCCGGGCTCCAGCATCCGTGCTGGCCAGAAATTCCCAAAGGACGATTCCAATGCCCGATTAGATCCAAGCCTGTTTAGAAGGATAAGATAATTTAATGGCAGCAGCGTGAGCAGATTGGGCTGGTTGGGTTGGCCGGAGGACAGGCCGTAGCACTCCTTCGCTTACTGATACAGGGATGCGCATCGCACGCGGGATTTCCAAGGGAAGCTGGGATAGGTTAACTGCGCACACAGCCCCAGATCACTCTCAGGTTGCTCCTGCTGTAACTTACTTTCCATACACCGTTGACTTCATTTACACCTCCCATTCAGCTGTCCCCGGGTTTAAACAAGTCCTGTTGTTAGTGTGTGCTTCTCTGTTGTTCAGTGAATGACATCCAGGTCACCTCTCAACCGTAGGGCTGTGTGTGTGGACGCAGGCAGCTGTCCAGTGTTGGTCATACTGGTTTTTTCTGTCAAAGAATTTGTTTGTCTATTTGGGTATGAACTACTGCTTGTCACACGTCCTTGAAGGAAGTTCGTTTGACATCCAAATAATGGTACTATTTCTCTGTGCACATTTAGGAATAAGGTATTATAGATCACTTTAATGATTTTAGGTTATTAATTGTCGATGAATCGGATCACTTTAATGATTTTAGGTTATTGTCGATGAATCTGGATAGTCACCTGAGAAATGGGTGAAGCTGTTTACGGTGACGCATTTTGGGGTGTGGTCTTATGTGAATGGTTCCGCTTTATATTCCACCAGCATTTCATTGCTACATACCCATGTAAAACGTGACACTGAACTGCATGGAGGGGTGTATTCTCTTACTGTACTGGTTGGAAAGCAGTGAAAAATTATTGTTGAACATATAATTTGAATGTCTAGTATTGCTTAATTTCATCCTTTCACATTTTCTAAAGGATTTTGCATTTCCTAATGAATCCAGGCCACAGCAGCTTAATATTTACCTCCTCCTCTTCCTCTTTCTTGTGGCCTAGATTCAAGAGAGTAATGAGTGAGGTCTGATTGTCCAGTGGAAGATCAGGAAATCAAGTGTAGCAATTACTGATCCTGAGAAAGTTTATTACATCGATTCTGCTCCATGTGTAGAGCGTTTGAATCGCTCCTTTTCATTTTGTACCCAGACTTAACAGACACGTCGCTTCTTTGCAGTCTGTCCGAGCTCTGTAAATGAACAATATTGCAAGTGGACAAATTCATTCTACTGGAGAAAATGAAAAGAAAAACCCGTTATCACAGAATTTTCCTATTTATTGAAAAAGCAGTACTTTTTCTGGTTATAGTGCCAAGCCACCTCTGCAGATTAGTCGGTTGCTTATAAAACTGGCACAGCGTTGTCGACGGTGACAAAAGAAATGCTTTTCAGAAGAATGCTTCCATTTTTTGGCCTCACAATTCTTTTAAAAGTTTATGGTGTGGTGCACTTCTTTCTTGGAAGTGCGCGGGACCACCTCCCTTTCGGAATGACCAACGTTCACATGTGTCACTCAGGGGGAAACCTACACGTTCCCTTGGGAGGCTGCCTCAAGAGTCCCGTCTCAGCCAGGGGAGGGCACGTGTTGGAACTTCATCTCCCAGGGAGGTGGGCACATTTCCAGCACAGCCTTGGGCTCCTCGGTCCGTGGGTGACGCTGGAAGGGATGACACATCACGAAGATGACGGCCTTTCTTTTTCATTGGTTTTTACTACTCCTCAGAGCAGAAATTTTTGCAATTATACATTTTCATTTTAGAAGTCGTTTACTGCCCTGGTCTCAGGTGGCGTACCTCCCGTTTGGGTGAGGTACATGTGGGGACGTGCAGCAAGCAGCAGAATGCCTGGTCATGAGTTTACGTAGGCACAAAGAGCCCTACCCAGGCCCAAATTCTGATCGATGGACAAACGGGGCTCGGCGTGCCCTGGGCCGGGGAGCCTCGGACAGGGGCTGACCCCCGGCAGGGTGTTCAGGCAGGCTGCTCGCCGTCCTGGAGACCTGTCAGACACAGCTTGAGCTGCGTGTGAGGGGCTTAGAGCCGTATCGTCAGGTTTCGTGCATGTCCCTACGCCAGCGGGCAGCTCTGGGCCCAGATTTGCCGGCGGTCGAGAGTGTCGTGCTGAGAGAGCAGCAGCTCTGCTGCATCAGGCACTGGGACCGGTGTCTATTGAGCTGTGAGGGAAAACCTATGGAAAAAGTGCCGAGGCTGGTCTCATTTTTCCGTTTTTAATATCTGTAAAGATGTCTCTAGAGGGGCATCCCATCGTTTTAACAGGAGAAATGTTTTTCTAGTGGTTTTTACTATGTGGAAAATCCGATCTTTCCTGATTTTTCCAGAAGACTTCTTGAGTGATTGGAGAATGATAGTGAAAGTTTTCTTTGATTTTAAATAATTAGGATTGATTTTTTTTTCTTAACCTCTGAGGAGTATGATTTAATCACTGTTTACTTTTATTTGCTTTTTAAAGGATTTTTAATCTTGCATCAAAAAAAAAAAAAAAGTCCTTAATAGACCAGTTACCAGCTTTCATATATCAAAGTAACAGTTTCATTTGTTCTTCAGCCATCTAAAGAAGTGTTTAATGATTTTTTTAAATTCTAAACTGAAGAAGAAATTGCTTGAATGGCAGAGGGGAAGAAGAGACTTTTTGGTTTTTTCCTTTGCAGGTTACCATTAACAGAACCAAATAAGCAGTTAACTGAATAAGCACTACGTGATGCTGGGTGCTGCCAGTAGTAGTGCAGTGGAAACGCTTTGGAAAGTCTGACACAAAAAGCCATACCCATGTTAGCAAGATTTCCAGCTACGGTAAAGAAACACAGAGGCAGATAACAGAAAATCAGGATGGGACAGAGAAAGTACAGACGTCTGCAAAAATGCTGAAAACAGGCGTAAAATAATCAGGGGAAAAAGTGACAAAGAAGGAACATGGATAAAAGGAGAGAAAAGTGGAAAATAACGCAAAAATATCAGGAATCTTTAAATGTGTGTTATGTCCATTCACATTCAGGGAGGCATTTAATTACAGGGTAACTTTGCACAGATGATCTCCTTAGACCGATCCAGCCGCAGCCTGGAGACAGGTCTGTAGGATGCACGGCACACACGCAGCGTAGCGCGAGGTCACAAGCTCGACACTGCCATTAGGGAATACTTTCTTGAAGAAAACATAAGCGAATAGTTTAATCTTGCTGGCACGTGCTTAATAAAACGGTTTTTGATGCTTGAATAGCCAGTAACAAAGTTGAACTCAAATGATTAATGGCAGACTGCACGGTTAAGTATGGAACGTTGCCAAAATTTGTTTCTCTGGAAAGAATGAGTTACATTAAATTAATTTTCTCTTTTCTCTCATCATTCATTATTCTCATTATTTCTCTTGTATATCTTTCAAGATCTCCTGCTTGCAGAGTCCCCCCAGCACTGTGATTACACGTTAATGAAATGCCGTAGCAATTTAAAAGGATTTCCATGTTAGCAATAGCGTGTTACGGTTTAACTGGGTTGATGACTGAAATAAATATGAAGAGAGAATTTCCTGTCATGGTGTGACAGTGACTAAAGGCTGCCCTACCGTTTCTGCAACAGACCCCGTCGCAGCAGAGCAGCATTCTGGACAACGGGCAGGAGGAGGTGTCCGTGAGCAGCCAGTGGAACCCCTACCCGCTGGGGCGGCGGGACGTGCCGCCGGACACCCTCACCAAGAAGGTAAGCAGCACAGCAGAGCCGCGGTCGTCGTCTTGTCCCGGTGGATCGGTGGAAGGAGGAGGACGGGTTACCGAGGACGGGCCGGGAAAACACGTGGGTTTGTTTCAAAGTGAGCTCAGTGATCCTTACGAGTTGTTTTCGTGCCTGCTGCCGGTGTTTGTACTTCCTCGTGCAGATGCTTGTCGCTGTGGAACGGGCACGGTGGGCCTGGCAGGTGTATTCCTGCGCGTATCAGACAGCCGTCAGCTCCCTCTGGTCCTGAAAAAGTCTTCCTTTGAAATTTTCATTCCAATTCAGTTCTTCAGTTCCTGACAAAAAAGTAAACGTGCTGAGATGGAGCCCAGCCCAGCGGTCACGGACGTTTTGGCAGAGATGTCCTAGGCACACATCGTCTGCTGATAAACTCGCTAGGAAGGGTTCTCATTTCCAGTACCTTGTGGCGGTGGATATTCAATTCCAGTGCTTGGATCTGGCCTCTTTCTGTGAAAACATTGGCTGCTCTCGCCCAGCCCCCGCTTGGCTCTGTTCAACGGCTCTGAAACTGCCGTTTTTAGATGCTCTAATCATAAAGCTGGGAATTATTCACTTACAAGTGAATAAAACCAGTGTGAAAGTCATAACGTGCACACTGATGATTTCTGAGGAAGTAACTCCCAGCACTGATGAGGTAAATATCTCCCTGCTGGCTTCACGTCTCTTATCCAAGGCAGTTTCAGAAGCAGGAGCCCTGGCCTTGTACAGAAGTAGCAGCGAGAGAGACGTGTAGGAGAGAACTGCTTGAAGATGGGAGAGCAGAGCCGTTGCACCTAGAGCAGCCCAGAGCCGCCTTCCCGGGCACAGAGGGTGAGGAGGAAGGTGCCCTGACGTTGTTTGATGGAGTTGGCTCTGACAGGCAGGTTATTCAAAGGGTTTCTTTATCCTCTGATATGCAAGAAACTAGGATAAGACATAGTGGAAGGTGTCCCTGGCATGGCAGGGGCGTTGGAATTAGATGATCTTTGAGGTCCCTTCCCACCCAAACCATTCTGTGATTCTATGAGTTGCTGCTTATCTTCCCTGGCATATTGGGATAAACCTTCCTTTATCCATTCACACAATCTAACACCGTCTACGCCTTGCATTTGTGCATCATCGGTGTTACTATAATAAGAAACGGCAGATTCTGTTCCGTTCTGAGTATTTCAGTATCTTGCTGCTCAGATGGGGTAAGTACAAGCGTTGTTTAACCGTACTGAAATCTGCTTAACTCAGTGGAGCAATCCATTGTTACATCCCTTGTCAGCTACTTTAATTATACTGTAAATATTGGACACTGAGCTGAAAATAATTAACTTCTGTGGTGGATGGGAAATAAAGAATACAAATGGAATCGGGGAAGCAGTCAGCATAATGGGAGATTTTTTTCCTGCAGAATAAGTAATTCTCATTTCCAAGAAAGGCAGCTTATCCACCTCCAGCAAGAGCCACCGTGTGAATACGCAAGAAGCAGTGATGTGTTCTCTTCAAAGTCTATTAGCCGGAGTGAGAAAATGAATTCTGAAAATTGTTTACTCACCATCCTCAGGAGGTGGTGTGCAATGTGCTGCCACGACCATGCTAATCCCTTCTCCATTGAAAGTCACCTCGAGTGGCTTGGTTTCCCGGCATCTGGGGATTAAAATGCAGCAATTATTTGAAGTCAGACTCAGGAAATCTTCTATAGAAATGAAGGTCAACATAACAAACAATCAAATGATATAAATTGTAGTATGTGATGTGTTTTTCCAGTAACGTAACCATACTGGTGTGAAGGGTCTCGCGCAGAAGAGAGTCACTACATGGCAGAGCTGTACCTGGGAAATCACTTGGGCTTGTTCTTCCAAGGGGAAGAGTGTGGACTACAGACAGATTGGCTGATGTAGTACCTAAATAGGCAGGATAATGTGTGTTCCTGAATTATCCACACGTAGCAGGCTACTGTACACGTAGTGGTGGCTGTTCCTGTCAGGTAGGGTGGGAACGGCACACGGTAATCGCCACAAAATTGTATGTGGGGTGTGAGTGGTGGTTTCTGTCCTTTTTGCTGTTCAGAATACAGGTTAAATGCTAGTTTTATTCTCAGTATGATCATTTATGTGATCATCCTACAGTTGTGGGGTATTTCTCTTACGGAAAAGTTGGATATTTTAATCTTGAAATTGAATAATCCCCTGATTTATTAACAGAGCGGTGTTTATGCTTCCTGGCAGATGACTTTTTTGGTCATGTCAGCAAGTCAGCTACAAGCCTGATTAATCAGTTGTGTTCTGAGATAGCTGCTCCCCCACAAAAAAGGGAAGGGGTGGAAGTCATGAAGCCATGCAGATCTGGGAGATCCCTGCAGGGGCTGTGATGGTCTCGGTGGATGTGGATGCTATGGAACTGGAGCAAGGCGGCTGACTCGAAACCGGGACATACACGTGCCCAGGTCACCATTTCTCTCCCTTTCTGACTATTTCTGTTAGGCACAGCTGAGAGGCTGGAGGCTCTTTCTGTTTCATTTCCAGCGTCTGCTGCTCAATACAGAGGTCTTTTAACCCGATAAAGAAGACCTGGACTTTTTTGGTGACGAAGCACAGTATTTTTTTGTGTTTGACGTAGCTGCCTTCCTCCGGGGCAGAGAGTGCGCCTGCTGTGGTGGGTAGGGGATTGTATCTGGGTCAAATAGCGGAGTCTGTGAGATTCTGCCTTGTTGGATGCTCTTGTGATGAGTGTGACACACTGTGAAGTCCCGCACACCGTCACCTTTGCCGTGCATCTCCGCAGTGCGGGCTGACAGGGTTTCAGCAATCCCCTGCAGGCACAGCTCACTGCTGCTGGGGACTTAACAGACAGCCAAAAAGTCCGTCTTGAGCATTTTCCTTCCTTTCTGGTCTTGGCTGAACTGAAGCTCTCTCTGACCTGCGGGGTTCGCAGCACAGACTTCACCAGGCTATTCTGGGACTGAGTTTGCTGGTGCCTGTTAAGCACTTCCGTGTCCATGGGTGAGCTGTGTTTGAAGAAGAGTTTGAGGATTGAAGATTTGGGCTCAAGAAGCGAGAGATTTCTCTGTCATTACTCACGTTGAGTCTATCCCTCTTGTTCTAAAAGCACGTTTTCTACCTTATCCCTTTCCTCAAACGTCATCAGCAGGACAGCAAGAGCCGACCGGTTTTGCTCGCAGTCGCTACGTGTCTTGCTGGGATTTTGTGTTCAGCGACACGAGTAGCTCCAGCTGCATCTGTCTTAATGGTGTGTTCTGCAGACACCAGGTGGAAATCCATTACGATGTTATTTTTGCTGCGGCAACAAGCAATTAATTCTAATGCCCCGGCTGCTAGAACTTCCGAGGCCAGATGATTGGCCAGTGGGTAAGAAACGTGTGGATCCCTTGCTGTATTCACTTCAATCTTGTCTAAAATAGTCACACAGTTGGTGACGCTTCCACCCGGGATCGTAAAGGTTCAGTAGTACTGAGGATTAGACCTTCGTGACGAGGTGTGATTGTGTCATTGGCTGGTCTGAACTTCATGTGAATCGTGATTAAAGTAGGTCTGTTTTGTCCGTGGAGACCTGTAGATACTGAGACACGCAATCGTCGTGCTCCTCATTCAGGCTGTTCAGGTAATAGCGCTGGCTGATGGGTGCTGTGATCTGAAAACTCACTAGTAACGGCGTGGTATTTCGTGGAGGTAATAATGGTTTGGTGGTACAACAGAGCATGAATTTTGCTCGTTCCCTTACGGCTCAGTTGCACGTGATTGTTTATAAGCAACGACATCTGAGTCCTGTAAATAAGAAAAGTATAAAATTGTCTCAGCTGAATTTATTTTGCAAAGATTAGCCTCAAATAGTGATGTAACTCACGTGCCTGAATGGAGACGGTGTGTTGAAGGGTGAGCGAGTGCGCAACGTTACCGTGTCAGGAACAGGGTACAGAAAGCAAACCTCAGCTGTGAGACGGCAGCGCCAAACGTGAACGGCGGTGGGGATGGAGGGGGTGGCAGAAGGATAGCCGTCACCCTTTTGTCTTCTGAAACCATCAAAAGGCCAAGTCAGTGCCAATGCAGGATTTCACTTCCATGTATGAAATGTCAGAGCTTCAAATGAGCGGGTATTGTCATAGAAATGTGATCACGTGATTAGTTCGGGTCTGTAAAAGCCACATTCGTTCCTAGGCGAAGGCGTAGGGTTTAATTGATGATGCTTTCCATACGCAGTGCACAGTGCTGGCCGGTTTCTGTACTTGTGTTACAAATCTTATTCCAAACTCTTCTCCAAAAACAAAAAAAAACCCCACCCCGAAACATTCCAGTATCTTCAGAGTGTGCTGTGAAGAATAATCCACCCCACTTCAATTTATTAAATGTTTTCGGTTCACAAAACCCTCTGAGCAGAAGCATATGTCGTGACGTGAGGAAAACCGTATTTTCTGTTTATGGAACACACTGTGTACGGCTGGTTTCCCCGAAGCCTCCTAGGGTCGCTGACTGCAGTGGGCATGCCCGTGCTGCTTTTAGTCGCGGTGTTTTCCAGCTCTGGTCAAAAGGCAAACCTCTGCTATGATTGAAGAGGTTTGCTTTTACTTGACTCTGTAAGTTGTAATAATTGCTTCTTTTCAGCTTCCTGAATTTCTGGCCTAACGGGTTACGTTACCCACAGGCAGGTAGCCATATCCAGACCTTAATGGGATCCCAAAGCCTACAGCACCGGAGCCGCGAGCAGCAGTACGAAGGGAACATGAACAAGGTCACCATTCAGCAGTTTCAGCCCCCGCTGCCCATTCAGATTCCCTCTTCGCAGAGCTCTCGAGCACCTCAGACAGGGCGATGCTTAATCCAGACCAAGGGCCAGAGAAGCACGGATGCGTATCAGGAGCAGGTGAGACCGTGTGTCTATAAGACGTTGCCAACAGCTTTTGGGGGTTTTCTGCCCCGTGTCCAGCAAGAGAAGGGAGCCCAGGGCAGTAACAGAGCAGTAAAGGCAGCAGGGGGAGGCGAGCAGGTCTGTCCTGCCCCCAGCCCCAGGGACCGATACCGGTTTTTGCTCGGATTGACCATGTGACACTTTGGCAGCCAAGTTCCTGAACAGAGCTGACGTTGCTGGGTCGTACCGAATTAATTTGCAATTTCTGCCAACTCCCCAGTAGCCTCGTTCAGTGCTAACGGTGTGGCACGTTTGGCAAGAGACTCATCTTCCCAGTTTGTACTGGCTGCTCCAGTTTAGCCCTACAAATCCCCCCAGTCTAACGAAACAGCTGCTGATGGGTTTCTTCATTAAGGGGTCTGATCCCCGTCGTATTTGGCCTTAATGACTGCAGTAACTGTTGGAGGCCCCTGACTTGCAGAAGAAGGTTCGGAACCATTAGTAAACCTTTCTCTTCATTAAAGTGTTGGTCAATCCACGCGAGCCGCTGCCCGCATTACGTCCTTGAGTACTGCGTTGAGATTCAGAAGCAACTGCTGGTGTGGCTCGAGTAGATGCTCAGGCTGGCTCAGTGAGTAGTCATTAAGCTACACCAAAGTAATTTCTATTTTATATTCAATTACCCAACGCCGTTTAGAGTCAGCCTGACTAAAAGGTAAGATTCAGCACTACTTCCTGGAGTAAGGCACTTGTAAGAGTGGTTGGTGCTCAGTACAAGCTCTCTGGGCTGTGGCCCTGATGCTGACCGTGATGTGAAGGTCTCTGAGCTTCAGAGTACTTACTCCTTGGGTTTGTCCCAAGCACCCGGGGATGCTGCACGTGACACCTTCTGGAAAAATAAAAGTGGCTTTATCACAAGGTGATGCCACACTGACAGGTTCATCCCAGTGTTTAAGTGAAAAATTTGGCCAGTGTGAACTGCTCTTTCACAGGTCTAAAGGGTTTTTTCCTCCTTAAAAATAGTATTTTAGAATATGGAACGCTGTGAATATTAGGGTGTCATTGCAGATGCTAAAATCATGAAAATACCTTGATTTTATGACAATACTGACTTTTACTGTGTTGCTCAGTGCAGCTTTGAGAGGGTCAGCTTGTCTCGTTGATGGTGACGTGGGGTATGTGTGAAGAAGACGCCGTTGTTTTTGTGGGCTTTGATGTTGGCGTTGACTTACCTTGCCCTATCTTTTTAACCTAGTTTTGTGTGAGGATAGAGAAGAATCCTGGCCTTGGTTTTAGTATCAGTGGTGGAATAAGTGGACAAGGAAATCCATTCAAACCTTCCGATAAGGTGAGTCATAAATTTCTCTCTAAATGGTCCTTATTTTAGAGTGCCCTGTAGTGGAGACAGATGACACGTGAAATTTTTATGTGCTTCTGTTGTGATAATTGAAAATTTTTTTCCCATATTTGGCTTTTTTGTTGTTGTTGTTAGGGGAGTGTTTTTTGATTTTTTTATTTTCTGGTTAACAAGAGAATGAAAACAGAAATCACATGACTATATCTGCCATATCTTCCATGTGTAAGATAATTTTTCAGACAGTTTTCTGAAGAATTGCCTAGCTTCTTTCTTTCAAGAGTCTAAGATAATTTTTCAGACAGTTTTCTCACTTCTTTCTTTCAAGAGTTAATATAGGCCCTGATTAAACTTTCACTGAAGTCATTAGGGGGATACCAAGCCAGTAGTGGCATCACCAGGTAGCTGAAAGGCCAGGGTTTATGGCAGCTGTGCCAAGTAAACTTGGCCTGGCCAGCAAACTGGCCTGGAGAACGTCGGTGCCTGACAAACACCACGGCAAGTAGTCGCCTGTCCTGTGCTGCTGATTAACGATGTCCCCGTTACGGTAGATGAGGGTCAGGGAGACATTCTGGGAATGACAGGTTTAAGGGGTTGATAAACCCCTTCACGGTAAAAGGAGGCCTAGCACACACACAGCATCTGGTGATTACCAGCTACACGGGGCTTTAGGATGAGGAAGTGGACTCTCAGACCTGGGAATTTATCTGCTGTCTGTGGTAAAACTGACGGGAGTTTGTTGAAAACCCAGTTCTGTGGGTACCTCTCTGTTAAACATATTCCTGTAGGTTGCATTCCTTGATTATTTCCATTTTAAGAGGCAGTCATAACTTCTGTAAACGTGGAGAATGTTTGGCCAATGAAGAAATTAAAGCTGTCTTTTCATCGCTTCTCAAAAATTTGAGAACTGCCTACAGATTAATTCCCCCTCCACCCTGAGTTACAGCAGAAAGCTCATTGGAAATGTAAAATACGCTTGGAAATACCAATCTAACGCAATCTTAATTCCCTTCCATTGTCTCATCAATAATCCCCCTTTGGAACTTCAAGAACAGTTCCGTTTAATGTACGGAATTGCCGGGCGTTTTAACGACGATGCCTTAGAACAGCTCATGTTGGTGTCCTTGGGGACTGCGGACTAGGATTTCGCTTCACAGCGTCACGGTCTGCTTTCCCACAGTTCAGTGTACGACGTTAGAATCACAGAATCATAGAATGGTTAGGGTTGGAAGGGACCTTAAAGATCATCTAGTCCCTGCAACTGTCGAGGGAGAGTCTGTATCCCACTACGAGCGAGGCTGCACCACTGGGCCGTGCAGCGCAAAACCCGCTGCCGGTGAATTTTAGCAACGAGAGAAATGCAAAATGCCATATGAAGGGATTGATAGGGTGCTCACACAGCCGGAATTTAAAAGCTTTTTTACGTGTTGTTACTCCGACACGTTGCTTCCCGCGCCGTTACATCAGATTTGTCACGTTTTCAATATCCCAGAGGCGACGAGAGGGCGATGCTGTCTCGTCGCAGGTGCCAGCCGTCGGTGCTGGGTGGAGGTCAGGCACTGTCCCACCGCCCAGACGAGGGCAGTGGGGCTGACAGCGAGCGCCCCTCTGCCCCGACCCGCTGACGGTGCCACAGTGAGGGGGCAGGAGCAGCCGTAAAACGCCCCACCACGGCCCGCCGTGCCGGACGGCGGGGGCACGGGGTG